>NW_021319806.1:484192-596764 GCF_001605985.2 Dendrobium catenatum
TGGACGTTAATCAAAGGAAGAGACGAAGATCGACGGCCGAGATCCCTCCATTTTTATAGTTGTTTATTAATTGTATTTTTTATTTAATTATGCATTTTTCGTTTTTACTCTTACTTAAGGGTCTTATCTTATATAAGCCCAAGGGGCAAAGTTGTCTTTTAATTTCTTTTAAGGCCTATATATAGAGGTCCTTATTCTTGTATTAGACAATGATAGATTATTAAAAAAAAATTCTACACTCTTGTTCTTTGGGAAGAACTTTGGTGAGATCCCTATGTGAGGGAAGCGTAATACCCACCAGCCGCAGGATGTGTCCGGGTTCGTGGTTGAAGTCCCTAGGTGAGGGTATCACATCACCCATCAGCCGCAGGATGCGTCCGGACTCACGGTTTATCTTCTTTCCCTATCTCCTTCCATCTCTCTTTCTCCACCTGCCTTCCTCTTCCATTATTCCTCTCTCTAATCCCCCACATTCCTCCTCCTTTAACCGCCGACTTTCTACCACCCATATGCTTCCCCATCACCCTAGCCCATGGCCCAACCTCCACCACTAGCCTCCACCCCGCCAGATCCCAAAGCTCCGACTCATTTTCCCCACCCGTCGGCCTATCCAGCCTTTCCCCATAGCCGCCGGCCTCTCCTACACAACACCTTAATTTCCAAATTCAAATTGCTTCATAATTACTTTCCTAATCTTGCCAATGATTAATTTGGAAAGTCTTTTATTTTTAATTGAAATAAATTTGAATTTCAAATCTTTCCGGATTAGTTATCCTATTTTACCCCAAAAAAAAAAAAAAACTCTCCAATTCTAAATTTTAAATTCAAACTTAATTTTTCAATCACATTCAATGCAAGGTCCACATGCATCGAATGTGGGCACCCACATTTTCTTTCTTCTTGGCCAGCCCTCTCCCCCCTCTATTGCCCCAATTAAATAGATAATTAATTTCTCTCTTCCCTCCCTTTTTTCTTGTTTGAATTTCAAATTCAAATTCAAATTCATTAATTAAGGAAAATCTGAAATAAAATTTTAGATCTTTAATTTTTATTACCCCTTCCATTTTACATCACAAAGCCATCCATCGAGCCATTCCAAGAGCATCGAATGTATGTCCCATTATCAACTTCGGAGGTAAATCAAACATCATCTGATTAATTGGTTGAAGGAGATGGATTCTATCTCCTCTCAAATTTATTTTTGTATCTAGCACTTTGCATGGCCTTCAAATGCAGAGCAACGTCATCGATTGTGATCTAATTATTTGTAAATGAGTTGAATCAATTTCAATGATAAGTTAACTATTTACGAAGCACATAAAAATATAAGGATTATCAGATGACATATAAAAGCTCTTTTAAAAATCTAATTTTACCCTTATATTTTACCAATCAATTGTCGTTAATGGGCTAACGGAGGAGAAGCTGACAGCACCAGGCCTATATTTGGAGGGAAAGACACTATCATGGTACCAATGGAGAGACCAGAGGAGACCTATCAGGGATTGGAGGGAATTCAAGGACTGCATAATAAAATGTTTCTAAACCGACCGGAGAGAAGATTTTTATGAGCAGTTCTTTGCTCTGGCACATGAGGGATCAGTAAAAAACTACTGGGAGCAGTTTGAACACCTAGCCAGTAGGGTGGAGCGATTATCAGATACGATATTAGAGGGGAACTTCATGGAGTTGAAGGCAGATATCCGAGCGACAGTGAAAGTTCTGATGCCTAGTGACTTGGTTTTTCATTTTGAAATTTCAATCATCTTACCATGGTAAAATTTTTTTTACAATTTTTAGAAATCTTACATGAGACCAATTTTAATGATTTGAAAGAGCATGGATGGCTTGCATTTGAAGGTGATGCCATTAAAATCTAATTAGACGGTGAATGGCAACTCTCCTCTAACCATTATCATTAGCCTTTTCCAAGTTATTTGTGGTAAGATTTATGAATTCTCCTTCTTCATGCACCATTATCGAATGTTACATAAATAAAAAATATAGACAAAAAGAATAGGGCTGCAAATGAACTGAGCATTGGACAAACTATTCGTGGCTCAGCTTAATTATAACTCGTTCATGATCGTTTGTTTAAGTAATTAAAAAAAAAAATGAACAATTTTTTAAATACACAACCGTTAAAAAAATAACCATGAATAGCTATGTGTACCGCTCGTCTATGTTCATGAACAATCAATTAAAGTTAGTGACAAACCTCGATAAGAAGCTATTTTAAAAGCTTGATTAAATTATTATATTGTATATTTTCATATAATTCTTAGTTTTATTATAATAAGTTATTATAATTATATAAAAAAATTCATTGCATTTTTTTATGTTATACTATTTCATTATAATGAATTTGTTCATAAACAAGAGGTATTTATTCATGTTTGTAGTATTTTTTATTTAAAGTGTTCACGAACATACTTGTTTATATGAAGAATCATTTTATGATCTAGTTTGTTCGTGAACGGGCTTGTTTGGTAAACTAAAAGCACTCCATAAGTTCGTGTATGACTCTAGGTGATCTTTTTTAGTAGGATAGTTTGTTTAAAGCTCAATAAGCATAAACGAATCAAACATCAACCAAACACAATCCAAACATGAACATCTATTCTTTTAAACAAGCCAAGCTTGAACAAAAGCAAAAAAAGCACGATCGAGCTCGAACCAAACTTGAACAAGCTAATAATAAAAAATCTCAAATATGAACAAGCACCTACTCAGCTCAGCTAGATTCATTTATAGCCCAAAGCGAGAAGAAGGCATAGAGGAAGGAGAAATTAGGAGGAATAAGATGATCAGCTTTAAATTTTATTCAAGTTATAATATTATAACTACATTGTTTCATATATGTATTAATAGAAATGATTTCACATTCATACATCCAAATATCCTAAGCGTTCAATGCAAGTAACAATAGTCCTGTCAGAGATGATTCGGCAAATTTAAAAAGTTAATTCACCACAAACATTGTGATGTGAAACATAAAAGAAATTGCAGGAATTTAATAAAATTTGTTAAGCTTACTAATTTTAAAAATAATGTTTCACAATATTAGATTATAGGATTTCTTAGTTGTCATTATGTTTTGGCACGTGATTACAAACTAGATTAGAAGGGCAATTTAAAATAATAACAAAATTATAGTAAAGCTAGATGCACAAGTAACAAAAATCTACCGGTTAACAATTAGAAAGTTTACCTTGAGTTTCCCTCGCTCTTACTCTTGAGGGTTGTGTTAGCGGAAGAATAATTTCAACAAACTTAATGACGCCACCAAAAGATAGAAGACGCCTGTAGTATACCCCAACTAAAACTTAGCCAGAGGGGAAGAAGTCGATGGATGTTGAAGAACTTGCCACTGTCCGAAGGTTTGATGCTCGTTGATGACGGTCGTCAACTAGAAGAGGATCCGATCAACGTAGTCGTCGACGGTGTGATCGATCTCCAAGTTGATGTCGAAGAAGGGTGATCTCAACACGTTTACTCATCCTTGATGATTGTATACGAACCCATAGTCATGTTCAGGATTAGCCATTCAAGGGGACTTAGGCCTGAGTTGTGTTTCTTCTTCCTTGGATGGTGTATGAAACAAGGGAGAAGAGAAGGAGAGGAGGGAAGGTTTGGGTGGTCGGCCAATGCTAGGGGAGGGGCCACTTTAATTTTAGATTTTAGATTTATGTTGGTGGAGGGAAAACAATTTAAAAATCTGAAATTTAAATTTAGTTTTCAAGGAGGGAAGGAGGGAATAATTCAAATTTTGAATTTCGTCTAATTGAGCTAGGGTGGGGCAGAATACCTAGATGGGAGGGGATTTGATTGAGAGCATTAATGGGAGGAATTAATTAAGAGAGAGGGGTAAGAGGGCCGGCTAAAGGAGGGAGGGGAAGGGTGTCAACATTCAACAAATGTGTTTACATGCAATGAATGTGGGATTTGGAATTAAATCCAAATTAATTTCAAATTGGGAGCGATTAGGGGAGCTTCCTAAAATAGATTTATAAATTAGGAAATGTTTTGAAATTCAAATCTATTTGAATTCAAATTAAGAGACTTTCCAAATTAATAATAAGATAAATTAGGAAGGTATTTAAGAGCCAATTTGAATTTGAAATCAAGGGACTTGTGGATAAGTAGGCCGGCGGCTAGGGTGTGGGCTAGGTAGGCCGGCGGCTTGAGGTGGAGAGGGGAGGGAGGTCGGCGGTTTAAGGAGGGAGGCCGGCTGTTTCGAAGGAAGGTGGGGAAGAGACCGGCGATTTGGGGCTTGGGGAAGGCTTGACCGTCGGGTGTGGGAGGAGGAGAGAGGTTAGGCCGAAAGTTGGGGGGAAGGATTTGTGTGGCCGGCGGTATGGGGGTGAAGGAAAGAGTGAGGGGGATAAGAACGGATACAAACCGCGAGCCCAGACTCTACTGGCAGCTGACGGGAATTGCTTGACCATCTCTTAGGATTCTCTCTTCTATCAAGAACTCACAACAAAGAGAAGTAACAAGTGCTGAAATTTCATTCAAAATTATCATCATCCCTAATACAAAAGCTAGGACATTCATATATATGCCTCAAGGAACAAAAGACACAAAGACGAAATTGTCCTGTGGGCTCATTCAAAAGACACAAAGGGTACAATGGTAAAAATTAGAACATAAATAAAAATAAAATACATAAATGCATCACAAATAAAGACTTCTAATCGTAGCCGTCGATCTACAATGTCTCATCTGATAGACACGCCATAATCTCCTGTTGATGTCCTCATCACATTGAGAACTTGTAGGGAAAATGATGAACTTTCTTAACCTAAGGATCAATCATGCCTACTCGCTCATAAATATTTCAGCAATATTCAATCAAAAGGTAAGCCGACGACTTCATCCAGAAGGTGTGACTTTGCTCAGATAAGTTGGCGATTTCATCCAAGAAGTTGGTGGCCTAGTCTAACTCAATCAGTGACTTCATCCAACAAGTTGGCTTCTTTATCCAGTAAGATGGCGAATTCAGTTGACTGATAAGCTTACATTTAATAGTCATTCTCGCCTAAGAATAATGAATCTATTCTTGTATATTTTGCTGCAAGTCTTTTGAAATTGGACAGAATCTTTTTATACATTTTCTACTTTATATTGCGTTTTATGTAGCGCCAAAACCCTTACTCAGAACATATAAATAAGGGTCAAAGGGGAGGCTTGAGAAACTGAGTCTCATATGCTCGAATTTGTACTTTTGCAATCCAAAGAAATCTCAAAGCTTGTTTTTCTAGATTGTCTGTATTGGTTTACTACCAAGAATATAGAACATTAATTTTACTGTCACTCAAGAAAATAGCATTTGATTCAATGAATAAAGTTAAAAGTATATAAGAACAGCAAAATAAGGATCATCAGTAGGTTTATTTCACTTCCATATTCTTTGATATGCAGAAGAAAGAGTAAAAATGATATGACACGGCAAAGAATGAAATCATCTCTTATATAAGAACTCAAAAGTTACGAACAAAACACAGAAAGTTAGCTAATAATGTCAAAATTTGTAGCTGTTCAAAGCATAAGAAACACTGAAATCATTTGTATAATGTGAATAAGTTAAATTTATACCAAATCTTTAAAATAGAAACACATACATAAATTATAACTCATGTAAAATTAGTAATTTATTTCTAACTTATTCCTAGCATTAAATCAAAAAATCTAAACCTTTCCTAAACTCTCATTAATTCTTTTGGTTGAAGGATCTGCTAAAATTTAGCTTGGATTTCATAATAAATATGATCTAGGACTAGCATGTGAAGACTTGCATTATGAAATTAAACATAAGTTAACTTTAAAATCAGCAAGCTATTAATCATGGGGATGCTTAAAACAAGCATCAAACAAGTAAGAAAGGCAATTCACAAATAGCAATTAACCACAACCAAAATTTTGGAATTCAAGAAGAATAAATCAAATCAACAACTTAGCTACAATGGGTTGGCAAAAAGATCCAACATTTTAACATAGATCAGTCACTACGAGAACCATGAACTCAATGATTTAAGAAGCTAACGGATTTAAATTAACATGAAAGTAGTGATGCGACATAGAATTGGACTTCAAAGCTATCTACTTAAATGTATGAAGTAAAAGTAGAAAGATTTAGGTATTTGCGTTGCAGGAAAGCTTCCTTCAGATGTGGTGTGGTTTCGGCCGGTTGATCTTCAAATGATTGCTCCGTAGTGCCTTCCTTGTGTCTTGCTTCATAGTGGAGAAGAAGAGATGCTGGCCGAAATTTGGAAGAAGGGAAGCCACAGTTTTTGCTATTTGGGGGAGATTAGGAATGGTATGAGGTTAATTAGAGTGGTGGGGCTTAGAAGAATGGGAGAGAGTAGACTTAGAAAATGAAAAATTTATTTTGGGAAAGGGAAAAAGATAAAGTTAACTTTAAAATTAATGGGTCAACTTCTCATTAATTAACTTGAAGAGTTCTAAGAATGGGCCAACCATGAGGAAAGGGAAGTGGTTGTGGCTTTTCCAATTCCCAACTAATTTTGAGAATGAAAATGGGAGAGACAATTAATGGATCAACTTCTCATTAATTAACATGAAGAGTTTCAAGAGTGGGCCAACCATGGGGAAAGGGAAGGGGTTGTGGCTTTTCCAATTTCCAACTAATTTTGAAAATGAAAATAAGGAGAAGCAATTAATGAGTTAACTTCCCATTAATTAATATGAAGAGTTCCAAGGGACAAGTGGGGTCCAATTGGAATCCCAAAGGTCAAAATTTCAGATTTGGAAAATTTTGAATTGGGAACTTGGATGGGGAGGTGGTGCTAGTCGGCTTGTCATGGGTGGTGGAAGGGGAAGGGGTTTTACCGGCGGTTAGGGAGGAAGGAGGGAAAGGGAAGAGATACAAGGGGAAAAACCAAGAGCTCATATTAATAGGCTATTGAGTACTTCATTCGCCTTCTCCTAAGGCTTCACCACTCCACCGCTCTCACTCTCACACAAGAGAGGAGAGCTAAAATTAGAATTTATTCAAAAATAATCATCAATGGCCTATCTTACAATTAGATGTGTCAAATGTTTTTTTACATGGACCTTCCCACGAAACTATTTATATGAAGCAATCTCCTGGCTTCTTTGATCCACAATTTCCCACTCATATATTTCTATTAAAGAAGACCATCTATGGTCTCAAACAGGCTCCTCGTCAGTGGCTTGTAATTTTCTCTACTTATCTTCTTAATTATGGCTTCAAATCGAGCACTGCAGATCCTTCTCTTCTACTATTTCGTCGAGATTCAGTTCAACTCTACATTTTAGTCTATGTAGACGACATATTGCTCACTGGCAATTCCTCATCAGAGATTGATAAGCTCCTAGCTGCTTTGCACTCCAAATTCTGTATGAGAAATCTAGGCAGGATCAACCATTTTTTCGGATTGCATGTCACTTATACTCAAGTTGGTCTTCACCTCAATCAATCCACATATGCAACTGAAATTTTGCATAAAGAAGTTATGTCCGATTGCAAGTCAGTGCTTACTCCTCTACCCTCTAAAATTTCAGATAAAGATCATGACTTGCCTCCATATTCTCGTCCCGAGCACTACAGGCAAATTGCAGGATCAATATAGAACTTGACAATTACTCTGTCTGATCTCTTATATGTAGTTAATTTTTTCTGTCAACACATGCACGGTCCACTAAAATCCCATTTTCAGCTTCTCAAACGCGTTCTGCGTTATGTCCAAGGCATGCTAACTCTTATATGCGTTCATTTTTTGATAAGGAGACATGATAAGTTATCTAACTTATGCATATGTCGGCTTATATATCCTGCTTCTATGCTCCACTTCACTGCATCACCTTTTCCATTTTACACCGTTTGATCTTTGTTGTTACATCAGCCCCGTTAATCTCTAACTGCCTTCTTCACATATACATTACATTGTAATTGTATTAGTTTAAGCTAAACAGAGAAGATGAACAGTAAGCCTTATCTTCCTTCTTGATAGTGCATTCCTCTGTTTTCTTGTTGAATTTTTTAATACAACAATCTGCAAGAGAAATCTACAATATAAACACTAAACTGGTAGATAATTCCTAGACAAGGGAGTCCTTTCGATTAGTTTAGATGGATTGGTTGATGAATTTGCTAAACCAATTGAACTGAACCAAAACATCAGTAGAACCAAACAATATCATGAAAACTATTTATGCGAGCATGGAAATATATGAATCATTTTGATAGTTATATAAATTAATTAAATTATCATGATAAGCATTTGATGACTTTATTTTATGGTTTGGCTTAGTTGGCTACTCCTTTAGAGAGCTTGGTAGTTTTTCTATATAATTATTATTGGAATTATTGTTTCAAGCTTCCACAACTTAAAAAAAAAATTATCCTCAACCACCTACCACTCACACATCAATATGTCTACTCATTCAGCAGAAGTATTGCATATCGAAGTCATAGAGAATCCAACGAAAAGAACCAAATTTTTAAATCATTCAATTTAGAGGAGAATTGAAAAGGATAAAGGACCAAGAAAGGAAGACATCAGAATATTAGGGACAAATAACCAGTGAGAACAGAGAGGAGAGCAAAGGGGTGAAAATAATTCTCAAACTCATTCTTTCAAAATTAAATTAAAAGTTACCAATGACTCCATTTTATAGAAAATGATCATTACTTATTAAAAAAAGACCAAACTAAAAGCAAAAAGAACATAAATACAAAACTAATGGATAATTACTTCGATAAACATCAAGGGGAAATACGAAAAAATGGAAAATGTAAACAATTTTTAAATTAAATCCTAAAATGGCTTCATGTCCTGTATCAATTACTACTTTATGCATGAATTAAATTTACAAGAACGAATTCACCTCACTTCTTGAATTTATAAAGGCCTAAGAGCATGAGCAAGTATCAGTACTCAGTGCAATGCATTTGCAAACAAGCCAATCCAAACAGATAAATCTTGAAACCCACAGGTTTCAAATCATCAACAAACATAGTTCAATCCTACACGCAAAAGCGTAGCAGAGACTGAAACTATAACAAGTTTGATCATAAATTGCAATTTCCTACCTAGGTTTACATTAAACTCATTGCCATATTTTCCATATATATACTTCTAAATAAAAGCCCGAGGCCAAAAATTACCATTTCGAAAAACCAGATTACCCGACGCCATAATCTCCTGGCCCCGCGAAAAGAAACATCAACGAGGAAACAGCTCTCACAATTAAAGCAGTACTCGAAGAAGAGAACGAAGCAGGAAGAAAGCTATGGCGATGGGCTCACCGGATCACCTTCCTTGGTGTAGAACTTCGGCCCCTTAGCTGATTTGATCGCCGCTGCGGCCATTGCCGCAATTTCAGACTGTACGATAACGATCAGTAACGGCGCGGCGACGACCAAAAAGACGAAATACCGTCGGCGCCGCCGGTGAAGGGAAAAATAAACTGCGGTTTGAGCGGTTGATATGGCTTCTTTTTATTTACATACGTACCCGTGTATTTATAAATTTAACGATTAAAATTTTTTATTTATTTGTATAACATACTAATATTTTCATATTTAAATAATATAAGAAAAAAAAAAGAGAATATGTTTCAATAAATTAAAATTAATTATTGACAAAAAAGATCATAGCCTATCGCTGAAACTAGACAAAAAAAATATCACAGATATTTATTATGCGATTGCTACATAAATAATAAAAAAGTTAAATATTAATTATATAAATACTCTTCTTTTTTCTCTGATTTAAGTGTGCATTAATTATTATTTTATGCACTGACAAAGCAAAAAAAATTTCATGATTTGGCTTTTAAATGAATTTTAATATTTAGAGAGGTAAAAATCGAATATTTATTATTTAAATATTAAATAATAGTAATATATTAATAAATATATTTAATATAAAGAGATATAAAAAAAAATTGTGATCCGAGGACCCACTCTCCTGTATTATTTTAAAAAGTTCATTAAAACTAATATTATAATTTTTATTATGTACTTGTTTCTAAGTTGATCAAAAGGGAAAACATTATAGGATAAAAAAGATCATAATTAAAGGTTGCAAATGTATCATTGTTAGGAAAATTATTTTATGCAGTCACCGGACCGTTCGGAGGCGAATCAAGACATGTCACGTCACCTGATACACAGTAGTACACAACACTTGTACATAGTAAAAAAGTAACATGACGTGTCCAGATTCACCTCCGAATGCGTTTGGTGACTGCACAAAATAATTCCCCCATTGTTAGTGGAGTCTTTGCATTTTGAAAGGAATGATATGATGTTGTCTGCTCAAATTCTTAATGTATTGGTTGAAAATAAGAGAATATTATTAGGCAAAATTTGGACCCTTACTATGCCCCAAAAAAAATGAATGTATTTATAATAATATTGCGGGAATAGTTATTATTGTGTCTCATTATTTATTTATTTATTGAAAATAATGAATAATGTAGCATAAATTTAATGTCAAAATAATTCAATTTTGAAATTTTAATAATAGCTTGCAAGATAGTTATCAACTAAGCTAACAATTATGATTATGATGTGAATTGATTTTGTGCTATGGTGTTAAGATAATATGATAATCATTATAAATTTTATTTAAAATCATGAGCCTAAATATAGAAATGGAGTTCTTAAATTTTTATTTGCCTAGAAAACGTGGTCAGATTTGATTGGACTATACTATTATAGAGTTCGAGTAAATTAGATATAATATTCTAAAAATATTTGAGATTATCTAATTGATAGTTAGAAAAATTAATAAATTTATTTTTTTTTAATTGTCAATGAAATGAATCTTATTATTATTTTTTATACATTCTTCATTTATATATACACATAAATTTTTCATCAATGGTTGAATATAAATTCATACTTGCTAAAATAATTGAGTCATTTCTATATAATAGAATTATTTACTATAGAAGTAGGCCATAATGGATAACCCACTAAAAGCCCATAAACTTTATTGATAGGGCCTAAATAAATAGGCTTCAACAACCAACTTTACAGCCCAACTTTTGCAGTCATTTTTAGAAGTGATGTGATAGGTAGAATCAATGTTGCCGAGAGGATCCCAATTGAAAGGGTTGCATAGTGGGGGCAATGTTCTTTAGTGGTTGGAGCGGGATCAAATCGGGGGTCTATCTGACATGGCACTCATGTTCATATGATCTCATGCTTGGCTAAAGCTTATTGTAATCTTACATCTTCCTTACGTAGTTAGGGTTCATGCTTTTTTTTTTTTGGCATGCATCTAAAAGGATATTCAATAACAACTAGCTTAATCACAAGCGAAATTGTGTATAGACGGGCGGATTATTAAGTCAAGTTAGATTGTTGCTTGATGTGGTTTAATTCGTCTTGCTTTGTGTATTACTTGCATATGGCTTCACTGATATTTAACAGGTAATCAGACACGACATGATAGAAACTTTCCCTCGACAGTAATCCACGAGATGAACTCGCATAGGTGATATGGGTGACCACGTGCCTAAATCTCACATGAGGGCCCGCACAAAGGATAAACAGGCGTTGTCAGGGCTTATCAAGGAGCTTAACTAATGTAGGGCATATCATAATCCCTATATCAACTCGGTACGTACTCGTCACATGCTTGGTTGTCAAATTTATTAGTTGCTCCCTCCAAAGCAAACATCTTTTTCATCCAAACTCAGCTACAAGAAAATGTCTATTCAAGGGGCTCTATGCTCGCCCTAACATGATCAAGCCTCACGTTTTCATCTAGGCGACCCAAGGCTAAATCATTCAAGTACCTCTTTCCCGAAACTTGCTAACTCTTTTTTGGCACTACCAAGTTCAATTTTGACTATGAAGCTCATCAATGGACTCTCAACACTATTGAACTCTCTCATATATAAATCGATGGAATTTTGTTACCTCTGCTCTCCCTCAATTAATTAGGGGGTGATACTTGTCTAGGACAATGTATAGCATTGTATGAGTGAACTATATAACATTGTTTTTTTTTTTTTTTCTTTTTTTTTTTTTACTTTTTCTCATTATTCTCTTTCATATAACCCCCATATCCTTATAAAATAGGTCATCATAAACAATTTGGAGGACTTTAGATTGGTCTATAGCAAATACTTGGTCAGTTTTGAGATTCATAGCTTTCATGAATATTCTACCACTTTTCATCTATTATTTATGTTCTCTCTACTCTTCATTCTAATAGATTCTAACTCATCAAATTCGGCCGCCACTAAAATCTGATATCTTTTACAAATAAATTTGAATTCAACTATTTGTATGAAGAGCTACCTCTGTATCTTGAACGATGTCTTTTTCTCCCTATCTGAGGAAAAATTATTTCGTGCGGACACCGAATGACGTCCAAATACCAATAAAGATGCACCACGTCATCCTTTTACTGTGCCGCGACTCAGTACTGCATGGTACTCGGTACATGTACTAATGCTCGGTACCATTCGGTACCGCAGTATCCGGATGTAAAGTTATGTCCGACGTCCACACACAGAATAATTTCTCCTATCTAACAGACGTCTTATATTAAAATCTCTCTAATTATTCAAAAGTGGTTCCACCACCAATCACACAGTTTAGTAGCTGCTCGTCATTTGCGCAACGATGAGTGCGATTAACAGCCAACCAGAATCTAAAAGTTCATATTTCAATTCATAGTGGAGAGATTCGCTTGAATACTAAAGAGAACAAATAGCACTATGGAACAGTCAAAGTAGGCCCTTACCACGTCCGTGTCAGTTTGTTTATGTGTCCGAAATCTGCTCGCTGTGATCGAAGAAAAAGAAGAAGTTGAGCTGCTTATGTAAAATTATATTAAAAAGTACAAAAAAATTTAAATAAAATCTCCAAAATGATTCGAGAAAAATATATATTTAAAATAATGTCAAATTGTCAATTATTTGCTCAGGTAACGACTGATTTTCTGACGTGGCAGACGTGGACGATGTGGCGGGCCAGTCATTTACCTCCCAAACAACTGAGTCCGTGAGGGAAAATATTAAGAAAAAAAAAAGTTTTTGGATTAATTTATAGATCATTTTATTAAAGAGATTTTTACATGCATAACTTTTCAAACTATTGTAAATACAAATTCAACACTTAAAATTTTGTATTTACTGATATGCCACCTAAAAACCACCATTTCATCTATTATACCACTCTGTTACAGCCCCCTGAAAAATCCCGCTTTTGGTCAGCGAGGTTTACATATGGAGCCTCCTAAATTGCTTCCACATCTGCTATCTACTGTTAATTTCTTCTTCTCCGCTCTATTTTCCTTACTGATATTTACATTCTTCCGCAAATAAAATAGCAATATACTAGAAATTAAGATCTATATCCACAAATAACAAATATCGGCCTCGAGTCCAATCCATTCGCCGCCTCCTTCCGTCCGCCGCGGCCGCTGCCACCGATTATAGGCGAGAGATATTACAGAGGAGAGGAACCAGATTTAATGGAACCTCCGAATTCAATGTAATTCTCCTTCTCAACTGTAACTTTATATATGTAAAATGCTCGACCGATTACAATAGATCGACTTGAGGAACAATAGAAAACTATAGCTTTCTATATGCAAACAGAATGAGGAGGTGGTGCTTGAATTCTATCCAAGCCGTTGCAGAGGAAGTGGGTGGCTACGGTGTCAGACTTCTGTAAATGGTTTGCTAAGAGGCTTTAGTGGAGAGTGTTAACACTTATCGCTATCCCCGGTGGCCATTACCATGGAGCTCGATTCCAATGCTGCAAGTTTTCTTTAAAGAAGATGTCGTTGAGGTGGAAATAGTTTGTATGTCGTCGGAGGTGGCAAACTCAAGTTCGAATAAGGGCCCTTGTCATCAGTCTCTTCGTCGTCCACCACTAGCTCCAACAATGTCATTGCCTTTGCGGCCAACGAAGGATTCCATGGAAGGGAGAACCAGAGCGCGAGTGAATTAATGAACTTACTCTCTGTCTGTGTTTCTGTGTTTCCTATTTTTCATATTGCGAATCTATTTGACAGGATGTTTAACGGAGTAATGATTTTTAGGTGGTAGATACCTAAATATTAATATTTAGGTGTTAGATATGTAAATAGAATAGTTTAAGGTGTAATGTATGAAAAAATCCCTTTATTAAATTAAAATTTTGTTCTATGTATAATTAAATTAAAGCAATTTATATGATGATTTAGTCGGGATATTGCTTAAGTAAATTATTAAAATTAAATTAATGTAGAAATAAATATATTTTATTAGATTAATATGTTGATAACTACATTAATTTGAAAATAAATTATGTATAAATTTATTGATTAATTTAAAATAAGTAGTTGAATAATGATGTAACAAAAAAAAAAGATTTTTATCAGATATGGAAACAATAGAAAATTTAATAGGTTTTAATTGATATATATATATGATTTTAAGTGAGAGAAAGTAAAAATAAAAAATAATAATAATTTGAGCTTTTTAGCGCATTCTGATCAAGCCTCACGCCCAACTTGCCAAACCGTCTCGCCTACGCCTACATTCCGATCGAGCCCCATGCTCAACTCACACGCACATGCATTCCTCGACCTTGACCTAATTGTTCAGAGGGCGAACAATCGACTCGGTTTTATGCCAGCACATATATTTATAAAAGAGGATGATAATAGACATTGCAATTTTTAAGTGATAAATTTTGAAAAAGAAAAATAACAATCTGTTTGAAATGATTCCACTAATGTTATCATTGATTATAAATTTTGCCCTTTCTATGATTGGAGAAGGCATTGAAATAATATAGTAGACAATCTACAAAATATAATTTGTGGTGAGAATTGGAAGGTCCATGTATTTGAGGACCGTAGTAAGGCAATCGTGTTTGAATGATCATAATCGACCGACAAAGGTTAGAGAATCATTGTCAGATGACAATAGTCGAGAAAATGTAGTTGTGTGATGATGGTCAAAAGACGTAATCAGACAATAGTGGTCAGATAGTCATAATCATGTGATGGTGGTTGGTAGATCATAGTCAGTAATGATGTTTGAGAAATCATAGTTGGGTGACGGTGGTCAAGAGACCATGGTTAGTAGTCAGAGAGTGGTGGTCGAGTGGTGCCAATTGGATCGTAGTGGTTTGATCGTGCTCTAAAATTCTTCAAGTCTCTAAGTTCTCTTGAATCTCAAGCTAATGGTTTAAGCCCCTTTCATTTAGAGAGTGTATATCTATTTATAGATTTTTGCGAGTGATATACGTTGTAAATATATCAAAAATTCATAACATTCCATCAAATTGCTCATATTTATTCACTTAATCATAAACCATTCTTTGAACATGTAGATGCCTTTATTTTGTTGCCAGTGAATTTATCTCATCAAGACGATCAATTTGACTATAAGTTTCTTGAAATCAGAGCTCATTAATTTTAAAAATTTTAAATTTTAAATATGCATCTAAATCCATACTTGATCAAGCTGATTGTTGCTGATGTCTCAATAAATATCTTATAAATTTGCTCTAATGATAAAATTTGTTTGCTCTCTGTTGTGAGAGATTATTTTCCTTATGAAAAGATATGGCCATTTTTCAAATTACATGTAGTTTAGCTTTATAACATATACTTGTGGTTATAACTTATAAATATTAATTTAATTTTATGGAGAGATAATAAGTGAAATATAAAATAATTGATATTTATAATAAAATTAGACATATATTATACGAAATATGTCTGAATAATCTTACAAAATTTTATCATGTTACTTTCTACAGCACAACAGAAAAGAAATTGTGAGTTTCTCGTCCTTTTTTTTTTTTTGGGAAAAATTTGGGGCAAAGCCCTTATATTAATCACCAAAGGTTACAAGTAAATAACTTACAAGTAAAAGAAAACTATACCACCCCAAAAGAAAAGAAAAGCTTGCAGATAACATAGACTCAGGAAAATAGATTTACATCAAAAAGGCATCAAAGCCTTAATCAAACCGCCAAAAACCTGTAGCCCACATAGACACCGGTTGCCGATCAAACGAACAGAAAGACCATCACGGTGCCCAAAAAGCATCCTGGTTGCCGAATGACCGTCCAAGGATGCATATAAGATGTAAATCAGACACATCATCGTCCATATCTGCAAGCCACCCTTCGAAACCATAGTGTGCCGAGGCCGGAAACAAAAAATCACCAGCCCAGTAGAAGATGAAATGCAGCAGAAAAGTGCCAAAAACCACTTAATGATCCTCCCAGAAGAATCGGCATGGAGAGGTAAAGGATCCAAAAACTTCAAAAGTAGCAAAAACCAAATAGTCTTGAAGGAAAGCGTCAGCCAAACAGACGGACAAAAAGGTCCATCAACCCAGCAACTCCTTAAAATTAACTTTAAGCATATCATAGTGTCTCCAGTTCCTGGCTTTAGCAATAGTAGCCAATTTAATAACTCTTTTGAGCTCATCAGGACTTCTCCAGGCATTCGAAAACCTCTTATTATTTCTTTCTCTCCACAAGTGATATACCAAAATCGCCACAGTAAGATAGCAAAAGTTTTTTTCAGCTCTAGAATAATTTCGGTGGCTTTCAAAGAAATCATAAATTTGTATCAGATTCGGTCTGAAATAAAATTTCACCATAGCCGGGAAAAGAGCAATGAGAAGCGAGAATGAATAGTCACATTCAAAGTATACATGAGAATGAGTTTCAGAATTTCCAAGGCAAAAAGAGCAGTTGGGGTTCGCAGGAATTCCCCTAAAATTCAAAATGTCAGCCATTTTAAGTTTCTGCTTAATCGCCATCCACGAGTAAGAGGCATAGCGTAGAGCAAAGCCTTTATGCCAAATATATTTAAACCAGTTGACGTCTTCAAGATTATAATGAAAATAATCAGAGAAAATCTTGTTAGAAGGTTTATCATTAGAGACCGAATCCCAGATTAACACAGGGCCATTTTCAGCAATCACAGATTTACAAATGCTGGCCTTAACATGTCCCAGAATAAAATCAGGTAAATTCCAACCAAAGTCTGAAATGAAATTCCCCACCGACAGGGTAGTGTTCCAGTTGAAATCAAGCATTTCAGCCACTGCTTTTTTGTTACACCATGGGTCCCAAAGGAAAGAGAGCTTACAGTTTCGATGCACCAAGAGGGAGACAGCAGACTTGATGTTAGCCGCAATTTTACTAAAAAGTTTCCAAAACTTAGATGCAGTGACTGGCGGAACTTTCCAAGGAGAATCAAACTTGATTCTATACCAATTGCCAATAAGTGTATCTTGATTATATATTCTAAAAATAAAAGAGCAGGCCATATTGTGATAAAGAGAGTCAAAAGACGGTAAGCCAAGCCCCCCTTTCTTCTTAGGTAAGGTAACCGAATGCCAAGAGATAATGTGAATTTTTTTATCCTGGATATTACCAAAAAAGAGAAACTTGGAGCAAATTCTAGAAATGAATTTACAACAAGCTTTGGGAAGAATAGCCCCACGGATCCAGTACGCAATGGTGCTAGCAATAGTGAATTTGAGATATTGAACCCTACCTGCAAAAGAAAGAAATTTGACTTTCCAACCCTCAAGAAGAGTAGAAATTCTACTGAGGAGGGGTTGGAAGTGAGAAAATTTGAGTCTTTTAGTGGAAATAGGAATCCCTAAGTAAGTGAGATTGCAATGAACTTGAGAGATCCCAAGGACACCCGAAATTTGCTGAGCAACAGGAGAATTCTTAGAAAAAAGAATGCTGCTCTTAGATGGATTTATGATCAGCCCAGATGCCAAAGAGAAATTCCCAAGCACATCTTTAAGAGATTTGGCATTCTCCACATTTGCTAAACCAAACACCAACAAATCATCAGCATACATGAGATGGCTAACATTAAAATTAAGATATCTCAAACCCAAGAAAGGGTTGCTCTCCCTGTAATCCTGTTTCTCGTCCTTTTTACTTGGGTTGTTTGATTGCTTGAAAATAGAATGCAGTGTAAAAGGAATGAGATACAAAAAGAATATTATGGGATTGATTGGATGATTGTAAAAAGAATGTACAACACTTTTTTTTTTTTTGAAGGAAAGTGAATGCAATGTAAAGTGCAAAAATGTTGTGGCTAGAGTGGTGGCCAGCCGGTTGCAGGTGGCGGGTGGCCGAAGGCTGCAGAAAGTGGCTAGTGGCGGTCAGCAGTGGAGGGTGGCAATCGACGGTTGTGACTGGTTAGAGGTGCACAACAGTCGTCAGCGGTGGAGGGCGTCAACCGGCCGGTGGTGGCCGGCGGTAGCAGCCAACATTAGCAGGTGGCAGTCGACGATGACGATCATCAAAAGAAGTGTCAGGTAGGTGGAAAATTTGCGGCATATTTAGAAATAGCCCAACTGGGAGGAATTTGAAATACACAAAAAATGAATTTGCACGTATTCGAAATGCACTGGAATTTTCTATATTTCTAACATAACTGCATTTAGAATATTTTACACCATCTTTGAAGCAAACCAAAAATTAAGCCGCTAAATATTTTCTAAAAATCATATTTATTTATAGTTATTACAATATTTATAAAAAAAATATAATTATTTTAATGATAAATATTAAATTTAAAGATATATTAAAATTTGGAGATATTTATAATCATTAATTTTTTTATTTTGACTTAAACTATTAAGAAAATAATATTTAAAATAATTTAGAAAATATTTACAGCAAATTTTAAGGCTCTATTCACACTATAAAAATTATGAACATATAGCTAAAAATTCTTAGAAACACGTGATTTTTAAGAAAATTAAATGGAAATACGTCAAATCATCTCAATATTTTTTTGCCACAAATCTTGGAGTATCATATCGTCTAACCGCCGAGTAATTATTAGGTCCTTTCACTGGATGTAGAGGAAGGTTCGGTTTTAGCAAAAAATAGGTAAAAAGTGCAAATACCGAGTTTTTTGAAAAACTCGGTATTTTTTCAAAAAACTAGGTATTTGCACTTTTTTAGGCAAAACCGAACCTTCCTCTAGGTCCTTGCACCGGACCAAATAAAAACTCCTAACCGCCACACGAGAAGGAATCTTTACAAATGTACTAATTGTTTTAAATTGTTTTTTTAGGGAAGAGGTTAGTCCTTAATGATATGAGATCACATATATACATGCAAAGAAAATGGTCGATTAATAATGGATTAAGCTACATATATTTAGGGGTGTCAATAAATCTCATTTGATTCGCCAACCCGATCTAAATCAGAATTGAAAAATTAAGATTCAAGCTGATCGGTTTAATAACTGGTTGAGTTCGGCCATGAAATTCCGATTTGTTAACTAAAATGGTCAAGTTCATGTTGACTCATGAATCCGCTTTGATCTGAAAATGAAATAAGAAGTCACTGGAATATCTGATTTGATGAACTCGTCTATTGAACTAATAAGAGATCGTTGACTTAGCATATATAAATATAAAAGCAGCCGAATCACTTAGTTTCACATATGATAGAAGCCGTCAGTTTGAGAAAATACTTAGGCTGACTCGATAGGTCGTAGTCACCTATTTATGATGAACTCAGATGTCATAGTCGGCTGCTTCGAACGAATTCATTCGTATACTTGACGATTTCCTTTCGGTATATCTAAGATCAACTTGACTTAACTCGAACTCAGAACAATTTGACTCGAACTCATTTTTTTAGATAATTGATTGTACAATTACAACATAAGAACATATTTTATTTTTCAATAATTATTGACCACGTGTGATCTATCTTTTGACTTCATAGCCTTAGTCGTGCATCATAATCATTTTTAATCAATTCATAATTGGTCCTCAATTGGTCAAATCCCATCTTTTGCTTCAAAGACCTCCTAAAACATATTTTATTTTATTATTTTCTTAATATAAAAGCTTATCAAAGGGCCTATTGTCCTTAATTAAATTATTATATCATATTCAAATAAGAATGAATTAATGATTTCTTCCATCTCCTCATGCTCTTCATGAGTACTCTCCCAGCTGTGTTGAGTGGAGCTCAATGGTTGTTCAAGATAGTGCTGCACATTGAAGCTTCCATTAACTCATAATCTTAATTTTTTTTTTTTCTTTTAGGAAATATTCTTGACAAGATCCCCACCATTGAAAAGTGATGAAAGACACGTGTATGGTAGAGATTGATCCTATCCTAAGCCCATATATATATTTTTTTATGTGTGATTATGTTCTATGTGCCAATGATGAATGGCATGACAAATCATGTGGATATAATTGATGAAGTATATAAACTTGCATGACAAATCTTCACAAAAGATGCTCTTACCTAAATTTGTGTTGAGGATGTGGGGATTGAGGGCATCATGGGGATGTTGAGCTTCTTTCATGTGAAGAAGTTGTGTGGGATATATGAAATTGTTTAATGAGAGAGAGAAGCAAGCTATAAAGTTGTTAATGTTGACATCTCCCACTAATTTGTATTGATGAAAGTATTTGAAAGTGATTTTATCTTAATTTTAATTAGGGGGCATTGGGATGATTGTAAATGAAAAATGTCTTTGAAAAATGCTTGTTGGAAGAAGATCTAGTCGTTTGATTGCTATAAATGTTGATAGATTTCTCGCAAGCGATCAACTGGTAATATTTTCGATGGATTTCCAACAAAAAATTGGGAGTCAAAACTAAAATGTTTCGAGACCATTTTTGACACCCGTTATGTGTGTAGTGACGTATTCTTTGCTGAATCATATGAAAGTTTAAAATTCTAACAATACCTCATTTAAACAATTATCATTCGATCAGAGTATATATTACATTATTTTTCACTGCTTGTCGCCACCAACCACCACTACCATAGGTCACCGCCGGCTGCCATTATCACTGCCAACCACTAGCCACAACTATTGTTTGACTTTATAATGCATTCATTTTACTTTAAACCAGATAAAAAAAAAAGTAATAACTTGCATTTTCTTTACAATCATCCAAACTATCCTAAAACATTTCAAATACATTACATTCTTTTTACTCTACATTCATTTTTTTCAAACCAAATGACCACTTAATGCAAACTTTCCAAAAGAAAGCAAACCTCCAAGAAACTTATATATTTAAATACCCTAAATATATCACTAAGTTCCATGCACACATAAGTTTAAATAGATTTTTTATTATTATGATTGATATCATAGTTGGTTATAGAGAAGAACTAGTGTGAATCATTTTGAAGGGAATAGGGGTGTCAATTTTTGACACGACCCGAAACACGATCCGAACCCGACCCGAAAAAATCCAGGTTAGGGTCAACCCGGACCCGAAATGGGCCGGGTTCGGGTTCCAACAAATCAACCTGTTTTAAAAATCGGATCGGGTTAGGGTTGACCTAGCAACCCGAAAATGACCCGAAATTGACACGAAAACTTCTATTTGACCCGGAAATTCGAGATTGACCCTTTTTTGACCCGATTTTGACCTAAAAATAGAAGATTAACCCGGTTTTAACCCAAAAACTAGCAATTTTAGGTCAACTTCAGGTCATTCGTGTCAAGTCGGGTTGACCTGGACCCGAATAGTGCTGGGTAGGGGTGTCAACTTTTGACACGACCCGAAAATCCGACCCGGACCCGACCCTTTAGATTTCTGACCCGTTTCTCTTCCCGGGTCGGGTTAGGGTCGACCCGTTTGAACCCGGGTCAGTTCCGGATTCGACCCGAACCTGACCCGTGACCCGAAATTGACACCCCTAGTGCTGGGTCAGTTCCAACCCCGTTGACCTGAATTGACACCCCTAGAAGGAAAGATCTCGTAGTTTAATGGGTCAAGTGGTATCACCTTAGTGACACCAAAAGAAGCGGGTCAGCAAAATCAGTCCAAATCACATCTAAGATGACAAATTATGTTGAGAGCTATTGGGTTCCATCAAATAGCTAATAAGCTGCCCAACACATAAGCATACACGGGTTTTCCTCTAGGGGTTCTAACCTTTTTTTTTTTTTTTTTTGCACAAGAAATAAGGAGCCAATAACCATAACAAACAATCCATATTGAGAATGCTTGTAGAACAAGGCAAGTTTTTGTGATGAATCACCGACAAAAGGCGACGACTTCATAAGGCAGATTTGCTACTAATAGTTTTGCAAATCCCGTTTGTGATAAACTCTTAGGCTTCATTTGGGACGACTTTCTTATTGCTTCTTAAAGCAGTTTTTTATTAAAAAATAAATAAAAAATTTATAATATAAAGCTACTTTAAAAAGATGTAAGAAAGCCATCCTATTAATCATAAAATTGAGTTGTGAGATAAAAAAGAGGTATTTTGACATATTTCTACCGCTGTAAATTGTATGAATATTATAGATTTGCAGCTTGTGGGAACACGACAATTATGAATGCTTGTATTGGACATTCTTGTGAATGGTGAACTTCTATAAACTAATAATAAGAAAATAAAAATTGAGAGATTCATCCTATGACATACTAGGCTTGCAAAAGTGGATGTTAACTCATCAACACTAATAAAATTATCAGGATTTTGAAAATACTATTAAAGTTAATGTAGTTTGATACAATTTTATTAAATTTATAAAGTTTAAAGTTCATTAGAGCTTTTCGCTTCCTAGCTTATAAAAAGTTAAAAATTTGTTGAGAATCATATAAAAAATTAAAAGTTATTCTTCAAATTTCTATGATAACTAGCTAAAATAAGCTTACCATATTCAAAATACATATAAATGAACTCGTAAGAAATGAATCTATTTAAAATAAACAAACCCCACCAAAATTTGTTTAAAAAAACTCACTTTTAACTCCAACCACTTCTAATCATTTGAACTAAAACAAACTCCCCTAAAAAGAGATTGAGATGAGCCTTCTTTTGTCGTATGAAATCACATAGCAATGAAAGTTGCTTTATAACTTTCATTTGTTAAGTCCATTTGCTACAAAATTGAAGAAAATGCTTTCTTAGCACTCATTGATTTGCATGGGGCCAAATCAAGGCCATCTCCTCCCTCATCAATCTCCACAAAGAAAGGCAAATGGACAACATAAATTGTGAAGGTTATATGGCATTTTTAACCCATTTTAGGCAAACAAACATCATTCCAATAACAGAGAGAGGCCTGTCACAAGCTTCACAGCCTGAATACAAAAGAAAGGAAACTTTGAACTTATCTTTTCATGAAGAGATGAATAAATGAGACCATATAGAGAAATGATTTAGCTGTGCATATCAAAGCGGTTTTTAACCTGAAATTGGAGAATATTACCTTTCTACAATGGTTAAAGATATAGGATCTATATTTTGTGACTTTATGTGTTTTCTTATTATTTTATAAGTCATAGATGATTTGCAATGATTGGGTTACTTATGATTGGTATTAGTTAAGCTTGATTATGGTCAAATAAAGACATTAAATATTATTGTTAGAAGGAATAAATTAAATGAAGCAAGCTAACTAACCTAAGACCTTAAGCCTAAAGTTGTAGACTCTCATCAAATTTATATTCTAAAGGTTCCATGTGCAAGCTGACCATAATGATAGTGCATGAATAAGCAAATTATATGTAATATTTATTTATTATAATCATCATTGTCATCATCATTGGCCTTAATCAACTATTTAAAGTTGGTTTCTTATATTCTCATTTTCAATTCGGTTATATTGAATATTGTATGAGGTGTTATATTCATTCTTCGTAAGTTAATTTCAACAATTTTTATTCATATAGTTTTAAATCTCTTTCTTTTTCTTAGTCATTTTCTAATGGTAACTTATATGCTTGTCAATTAGTAGTATAATTTCGTTCATTTGATATGCATTTCTAACAACAATAAAAAAATTATTATAATAGTACAACAACAACAATAACAACAAGCCTTTATCCCAATTTTTTGGGTCAGCTACATGAATCATTTTTCTTCATTGTGCCCTATTAAAGTTAAATTCTCATTTAAATATAATTAAAAAATGTCATTGCTAATATTTTCTAACCAAGACTTTTTAGGTATAGGTCTACCTCTATCCTTCTTAACATAAGTCAAATCTAATACATCTACTTTCCTAAGCAGGTCATTGGAAGACCGCCATTTTATGTAACCAAACCATCTAAGGCAACTCTCTATAATCATATCTTCCATTGTAGCTACTCCAACATTTTCACATATATGCTCATTTTGTATTCCGTCTTTGAGAGTAAGCCACTCATCTACCTTAGCATCCTCATCTCTGCAACACTTAACTTAATATTATGCTTCTCTTTTAACTTAATATTTGATATGCATGTCTAAATCAGTTAATTATATTTTAACTCTTTTTTCTTAAATAGATATATATCACACAAATTACATCTTTAATATATATAATCATTATATTATTTATTACTTTTAATTTCATGTCACATCTATCTTAAGGTCTATTTGGGATGACTGCACTGTTTTGTAAAGATTATTGTGAAGCTGTTGTGGATAATGTCTTTTTTTTAATTATTATGAATATTATAAATATGTTCATTAAAAAAAAACATCTTTGAGAGAAAAAATTTTATGTCATTCAACATAACGGAAGCTCATTAACACAACAATATTAATACAATGCACCAACAAAAGCCTTTAAATGGAATGTTAAAAGATGCTAATAATGTAATTTTAGTTAACTTTAACTACTAAACAAAGTGAGATATTTTAGAAGAAAGATCATGGAAAAGACATTGACAGGATAGAGCTGCAAGCAGAAACAAACAGCATTAAATTAATAAGGCTAAAAATACCCAGAGACCTCAGACCAGAGACTAAGAGACAAACCAATCGAAACCAATAAACCCAAGTAACAAGACTTATTAACAAGCTATAATTTTTCATTCTTTAAATTGAAAGCAAATCAAATAGCAAAGCTTCAAATAGAGCAAAGGGCTGCTGCACAACTAAAAAGAAGCAACTCGAAAGAAAACTTTAGAAGTATATGAGTTAAGGAGTGTAACTGTGTAAGTGAACCGAGCCAGCTCGCGTTCGACTCATTTATGGGCTCGCGAGCCGAGCTTATCGAGCTCACGTTGGTGGGCGAGTACTACGGTTGGGAAGTCCCAACCCGTGCTCGATTCCCCTCGAGCGACAACGCCTCTTCAGTGGGGCCTAATCAAGTGCGGGTTAGGAGATTTCTGGGGTGGGTGACTCTTCTAGGTCAGCCGAGGATTAGTCACGCAGCCAAGCGCCCTTTCAGAGGTTACAGTGGGTGGATACTTGTTCCCAAAATATATATATGTATATATATATATATATTAAGAGCTAGGATGGTAAAAAATATGAATAAGAAATATATATCAGTTACTTGTCAAGGAAAAGTTGCAATCGATCGATTATAAATAATCAAATAGTAGTGAATATTTAGAAGATTAAATCAGAAATAACCAAAAATGAAAACAAAAAAGAGAAATCAGCCATCCAAAAACAGCAACATAGAATCAGATTGCAGTAAATTTGGGGAGGTCCCAATACCAAAGCTACAATTCAATTTGAATGATAATAAGCACCATTTCTTAAGTGGGCAAAGCTTTGGCTGAGAGGTCTGAAAAGCATACAGGGCATAGGTACAGATAAAGCCTGCGATGGGCTCCAACAAAAGGTCGGCAAAAATAAAAGAGTGAATTGTGTCATATAGTGGTGCAGTGATAATTGGCAGTAAATATGCTGAGAACAGGATGAGGAACATATCAGAACATATTATAATGGAGAAAATATCAGCACAAAAGTACTGATTGGATATGCACTAAAGCAAAGCTTTTGGCTTGTTTTCCTGCCTTGCATTTAGGGAAGTATGAATGGAAGAGAGAATAAAATTGAGTCTAATGGTGTGGTCAACCACTTATTATTTTACCTTAATATATTTTTAATTAATCTATGTTGGATTAAATTTTCATATGTCCCACTTATGGGAGTCACAACACTAAGGCCCGTTTGGGACGGTTTTCTTATTACTTCTTAAAACAATTTTTTAGTATAAAAATTAAATTTTTTGTGCTAGAAAGTTGTTTTAAGAAGCATTTGCCAAGAAAGTCGACCCAAATGAAGCCTGAGTATGTCATAAATGATCATAGAATTATAAGAGTCACAAAAATATGAATTTTCGGTTCTAATAATACTCTAATATCGCCCATTAGAGGGTGGATCACTGGAGAAACAAAGATAAAATTGGTATTTTAACTAAAAAAATTATATTCAACTCAAATGCTTAAGCTCATGATTGGGAGTTGATCACTTAAATTTCTGATATGATTAAGCCTAATACTGTTACATGCATCAACAAATGAAGAGAGAGAGAGAGAGAGAGAGAGAGAGAGAGAGAGTGGATGAGTGGGAGATAATAAAAGGAGAGCTGAAGAGGCATTCTTGTTGGGCTAATCTCCAACACCATGTCCTTGTTGTTTAAGCAGACAAAAGGGTGTGTTGGGGCTCAAAGAGGTGGACGCTGATTCAGTATTGAAGATTCTGTATCCTTCTATAATTAAGAAGAGCTTGGAGTTCCTCTTCTTCTTCTCTCTCTCTCTCTCTCAACCTCTACCTCTATCTCTCTCTCTTTGCTTGTGCTCAGCTTCTCTTACAGAATCATGGAGAAAAAACGTCAGAAAATTGGAGAAAGCAGTGGAACAAAATTTGAAGGAATCAGTGATAAGAAATCAGAAAGGTTTAGAAGGATATGTGTTTTCTGTGGAAGTAGAGCAGGGAAAAGGCCTTCTTTCAGTGCTGCAGCTCTTGAGCTTGGCAAACTACTGGTCAGAAACAAAAAAAACTTGCCAACTTTAGCTTCTTTGCTCTTACGATCTGTGCATTTTATGCAATTTGAAATTATTAAAATGCCATTCTGTCTTCAGGTTGATAGGAAGATAAATTTGATTTATGGTGGTGGGAGTATAGGTCTCATGGGTTTGATTTCTCAAACAGTCTTTGATGGTGGCTGTCATGTCTTAGGGTGATAACTTTCACTATATCTTATCGTTTTTAGTTCTGTTTGCTTCATATTTCATCAAACTAACCAAAATTTTCATTTATTTGTATACAGAATTATACCAAGAGCCTTACTACCTCATGAGGTAAAGAACTCTCAAGCTTTTAAAAACGCTTCTTCTTACAGAAAGAGTTACAGAAAAAACAAAAATAAATTTTTGTAGATTTTAGGAGAAACTATTGGAGAAGTTAAGACAGTTGCAGACATGCATGAGAGAAAGTCAGAAATGGCTAAACATGCTGATGCTTTCATTGCCCTTCCAGGTGAGCAAAAATGGAAACTCTTTATTTTTTTTATTTAAATATTTTAAAGTATTTGATTTTTAAACTTTAGGTGGGTATGGGACAATGGAGGAGCTGTTAGAAATGATAGCTTGGTCACAGCTTGGAATACATGAAAAACCTGTGAGTAGTACTTTTTCTTAACAAATTTCTATATATATATATATATGTGATTTGATTGATTACTTTACATATTTTATAAATTGGGAAGGTGGGATTATTGAATGTTGATGGCTACTACAACAGTCTTTTAGCATTGTTTGACAAAGGAGTTGAAGAAGGCTTCATAGAGAGCTCAGCAAGGCATATTGTGGTTTCAGCAGAGACTGCAGGGGAGCTCATTAGAAAAATGGAGGTAATTTAATTTAGTGAGTGAAAAATCTAACAAAAAATAGGAAAATTTTGCTACTACTGCCCAAAAAGTATATTTTTTAAAATAATTAAATATACTAAATTCATTATTCATATTTTGTTATTTATAAACCTATCTCAAAAATACTTAAATATACTAAATAAAGATTAAGGCTTCGTTTGTGATGTCTTTCTATAGCAACTTTTTAGTACCAATTTTTTTTGAAAATAGCGAAAGATCAAAGGCTGTCTCAAACTAGAGAAACTATTATGTGCGGATACCGGATGGTCCAGAGACTAATCAGAACATGCCACGTCATCCGGTACATAGCGGTATCGAGCATCGGTACGAGCAAAAAAATGATGCGGCGCGTTCTAGTTGGTCTATGGACGCCGTTCAGCATCCGCACAAAATAATTTTTTTCCCAAACGAAGCCAAATCCTCTTTACAGTGAAAATATATAAGAGTAAATTATTTAGAACTTATGGATTTTTTTTTGCTGTCATTGATGCAGAATTATGCAGCAATTCATGACAGTGTGGCACCCAGACAAAGTTGGCAAGTAGACCAATTATTAGAGTCTCCCCCTACTGATCATACTCCCAAGACTTGAAATTACTAAGTATTTTATATGCCTTTGTGTTCAAATAGCATATATTTTGTCAGTAATTTATGGAGAAATAGTCAAAAGTACATGATTTTGGAAGGATTTACATGGGGAAAAGGATGTGCTTTTTATATATTTCTCTATTTTCCTTCTGTGATGATTGTAAAATTGTGTTTTTTGTATGATTTTAATGTGTGGATTTGATTCTCTGTGATTAAACTGCAACTGTGAGGATGGGACCATTGAGAAAGAGATTGTTTTGTTGCTTGTGAGCAATTGGGCATTTAGATCTCTTCAACAAACTGTCTATGGTTTTAGTTAGGGATAATAATTAATCTAATTAATATGTGTACATAAATGTGGTCAACTATAGGATATTGTCAAGAATCTTAGCTAGAGGTAGCTTGACAAAGCTTAATCCTATTATCTACAAAACCTAATTAAGGTTAATCAAGGTTAGATTAAAAATATATGATGCATGTGAAAAATGATTTAAAATGGTTTTGTGGTGGGCCGCTAACTTGCGCAGGAACGTTGGTGATTGGTTCGCTGGTCTTTAATATGGGGCCTAATTATCGAGTAGTTACGGGCATATCGAAGGCAACATCGAAGTTGGGTTTGTATGCATATTATAAGGCACGGTTCTAGTTGAAATTATTTGAGGAAAGAATTAGATGAGGTTCATCTTCAATTCTAATTTTAATTTTACCAAAATATTAAAAAAAAAAAACTTATGCATTTTAAGATGAATATAATATAAGAGTTAATTGATTATTCGTGTTTTATATTCATCTAAAAGTGAATATAAAACTTTAAAATTTCATCAAATAAAGTACATAGAAATTATTTTATTTTATTTCTGTTATTTGCATATCCAATTTACAAACAACTAATATATCGTTCAATTTTAATTGTTGTTAGTATTATTATTATTATTATTATTATTATTTTATGCTTTTTAAGCATGGCATACCTCTATTAACGACTTGATTTCACAAACAAGTTCTTATGAAAAAAAAATGTTTGAAAATTCAGATCATGATGAGTTTTAAAGTCATTAATCTGCTTGGAAAATAATTACATTGTAAAACTAATCAATCAACAATTATAATATATTAATTATCTCAATAATAACAACAATAACAATATCAAGCTTTTATTCCACAATAAAATTCATACAAAATTATAACAATGTCGTTGTTAGGACTTAGGCCCTCGATGAGAAAAATTGAAAGATTATATTAGATAATGCACAACCAGCGTAAAATTTGTCGAACAATCTTGACGTGAATATCATGACAATATTAATTACCAAAAATAAATTAAAAAAAAAATACTATAATTTGTCTAATTATCAATTAAAAAGCAATAGTTTTATGTTCATTTTATTATTTCCAGTATTTTCTATGCTTTTATTTATCATTATTTTATTTTTTTTTTTCATATTAACCGCTACAAAGCTCCTATACTTGTATTCGTTGGAAAGGGAATTAGCTGTGATTTTAACCGGTGCTATTTTGTAATTAATTTAGTGGCATATGCATCAAAAGCATTTTATTATGATTTTAAAAAACCAATAAGAACATAATTAAAATACAAATTGAGTGAATATTATCATCATACGAATCTTGTATCCAACATCATACAATTAACGAGGAAATAATATTATAAGCAATGAAAACAACTTATTCATTACATTGTATTATTTGCATTTGTAATCAACCCTTAATCAAAGATGTTATGAGAAAAGCAAATCAAAATCTAAAAGTGGAATGTTGCAAATAAATAATATCAATGGCAAGATAGTGTCCATCATTTGTTTTTGTTTCAAGTAATTTGAGACTTAAAATTTTTGTGGTCCTTTGAAGTTACATAAATTAAGCATCACATCAAGTATTTATAATATAAAGGAGACATTAAGAATTTAATTGGCATTCAAATAAAACTAATTTTTTCATAAACTTCAAAAGTTTCAATGAGTCGTTTATAGTCATCTCTATTTCATTGTGTAGCATGCCAACATCTCTTCTTTAGATTTTTGGGTTTTAAGTAATCTTGGTAGTCTAGGAATCAAGGAAAAATATCGAACAATTTTAAGCAGCCTGCATTTGTGTTGTTTTTCCTTGTGTAATATTGCTCTTTTGGTTAAAATCTCATCTTGATGCTACACAAGCTGCCAATACATTTTAATTAGACTTATCACCCCAAAATAACATGCAATCGCTAGGGCATATGTGTATATATAACAAAGATAAAAAACCTTCATGAATTTTTTAATCTCTTATGTATTTTTGGTCAATTAAATCTCCTTGGAAATATTTCGATCAATAACTTTAACAACATATAGAAAGATCGTGCAATCCAGGAATCTAGACATTTCAAACAAATAATTGCAATATGAATGATATATTCAAAAATGTCTTGCATCCTGGATACAACTCTACTGCTGCACCTTCTAATAACTTTGAGAGTTTTTCACCTTCATTTGTTGAGTCTTGAGTAAGGTTTTGATGTTGATCTACTAAGTTAATTGAGTAATTGATTGGAGCAAATGCATGTATCTCTCAATAATCATTCAATATTATCTATATCAGATTGCTCAGTTTGAATATGTTTTGATATCAAATCAGAGGCACTACCAACATATTCATTTCCTGCATCCAGTGAATACTTGATGATCCTCTCCATGTCAATTCAAACAATATATCTAGTAAAAAATTCATTAGAGATAATGTAATTCTTGACATCTTTCATTGAATGAAAGTATATGTTGATGTATGATTTACATAAGCATAATATTTTTCCCAATGAATTCTTGCTTCAACTAATGAATTCTGAAAAAATTTCAACTCTATTATATTCGCGACTCCATCTTGATTTGATTATCCAACTCTTATCCATTTAAAAAGTAACCTGCAACCTTATACCATACACAATAATTAAGAAATTGCTTTAGTTAATATATAATTACTACAGGAAAACTCGGTATTACGGGAGAAACAAATCCGCCGGTAATACAGAAAATACGACGGAAAGTTATGTTTCCGACGCATTTCCGTCAGATTTTCATGCACAGGTTTGGCACGCGTTGGAAAAAGTTTTCCAACGTATCTAATACGTCGGAAACCCAAAAACCCTGCCTAGAACCCCTAACACTTCGTTCCTGCCAACCTTGCCATGCTTCTCTTGCGAGCATTTCTTAGCGCGAGGGCCAGCTGCAGATTCGCCCACTGGAGAGCGGTACGAACGCCAAGCTTACCGACGAATAAAAATCCACTGGAACCTCTGACGGTAACCGCGTGTTTTCCCATAGTGAATTCAATCAATCATTATAATCTCATATTTATAATACATTATAACTGCTACAAACTTAAGACCTGGAGGGCTAAATGTGCCCCCTACTTTGCCCTCTCAACTTTGCTAATGATGAATACAATAACCATTTATTTTCAAATGTCCTTAATGTAATACATCATGTTGATCAATATAATCAAACTAAAAGCTTAGTTATATGAGCTCAGGTAATGCTCATGAAAAAAATGCCTAGCTATAAGAGTCAAATCAGGAGCCCAATATAGAGCCCATATATAATTCATAATATTTTGAATTTAATTTATTTTTTATTATTTTATATTGCTTTTTTTTTCTTTAATCAAGCATAATATGGTTTACTAAGTTTCTAGAACTCATAATATGGTTTGGAATGAAGAAAATATTAAACATAGGTGGCTAGAACTCATCATTAATGACCATCAATTAACTTTTTCTCTGATTATTTTTCCTCCATTATTTCACTTCAATGGTGGTTGCCTAAGTGCCTTATAAATATGGGCTAGAATGGATCGTAATTTTCAACATTGAATAAAATATTTTGGTAAAAATGTGAGAATGAGTAGTAACTTTATGTTTTTTTAATTATTTACTTCTCTATAATACATGTTCTAAACTCCTTGCACATATCTAATCATTTTATAAGCATTTAGGACAAATTTCTTACAACTTTATAAAGCTATTTTTTAGTACAAATCTCTTTCTAAACTCTAAAAAAAAAAACAGTGACCTAAAACTATCTCAAACGAAACCTAAAAGCAAGCAACTTCAAACTATGGACCCACTGTGATGATGAGATGAATATTCTCCTTGCTAATTTGTTGTGTTTTCTTAGTTTATATTTCTTTTTGTTATGAGCACTCATTTTATTGATCGATCTTTTTATTTCCGTTTATAATTTGGTTTTACAAAATGCATTTTTTTTAGATTCTGATAACTTTTATCTGTGTAACTTTTGATATGATATCGATATGATTGTTCTGATCGTTTTAAGTATTTATTCGTATTTTTTTGCAGGTGATTTTTTAAAAGTAGGGATTTTTATCGATTTGGAAATTCATTCTTAAATAGCATTTTCTTTTGCATAAATGTTTTAAATGTTTCATTCTTATGCTTTGAAATATAAATCTAGACTTTTCTAAAAAAATCATCAATAAAGAAGATAAAATATCTTCCAACACCCAAAGTTAAAACAAGAGTAGATCCCCAAATATCTGAATGAATGTAATTGATAGTGCAACGTAGAAGTTTGATGTTCTTTTTTTTCAATACAGTTGGGCTTGCTCTCTTTTTTTTTTTTTCTAGAAAATAAAACATTGACTAAGATTATAGGGTTGGGCTTTGAAGAAAATGAATATTTGGCAAAAATCAAAGCCAAATTTCTGATAGAATTATTCTTAAATCTCCTAAAAAAAACTATTCAAACCCTTCAGGCATAAGATTATGATTTCGTTTGGGATAATTTTTTTACACTAAAAAGTTACTTTAAGAAGTAATAAGAAAGTCGTCACAAATAAAACCTATGTCAATTGATAAGATCAAAGTTTTCCTAGTTTGCTTTGGCTTGCCAATTATGACCATCGTCTGATGTTTGATGCTTTGACATTTTTTATGACAATCGTGATCTATTCATACCCATCTTTTCATAAAAATGCCACATCCTACTCCATTAAAAAGAAGAAATTATTCTGTATGGAGGCTGGACATATCTTTACGTTCAGAGGCGAATCAGGTGCAACAATGTCAGCAATGCCGAACGGTACTGAGAAGTACCGAGCCGCTGTACACAACAAATGAGTGACATGACACATTTTGATTGGTCTCCGGACGAGTTCAGCATCCATACATAATTATTAATCATTACAAAGAAAGGATTTTCACTCTAATCTATATCATTTACATTGCATAAATATCTTCTTCGGCTTTCTAAGATGGTGCCTTATTATAATAAAAGACTTATTAATAGAAGTTTCTAATGAAAATGCTTTGTAGTTTTCTCTTAGCGAGTTTTTCATACCAAAAAAAAAATCTGATGCTCCTTTTTCTTCTTCAATTGATAAAGAGTCCGGCTATTTATTAGCGTTGGGAAAAGAAACCACACCATGAAAAATAAACCAGAAATAAAAAGCAGCAAAAAAGATCATTGAATGCTAAAAATTTTAAAATAAGAAAAAAATTTGTTGATCCACATCACACCAAAAAAATTCATTATGAAAATGAGATAAATTGTGCGGTTCTCTCTTCTTATTACTTGATACATCATCAAAAAATCATCTTGATCGGGCACAACTCTCGAGACAAAATCAAGTTGTAAACTTTTAAATTACAATCTGAGCCCAAATGAGTTCAAGTTGAGGACTCAAAGCGCTACTAGATGGCTCAAACCACAATTTGGATTATCAAACGGTTCCAAAACATGGCATGCTTTTAGCCGAATCGAGCTACTCGATGAGACAAATCCAACGAGCCAAAGATCACTAAATTTTGAAATCACTAAGATATTTAGATGTCCAGTAAACGGTTTATGATCAAGGGAATCAACATCGGCCGTCCATCCAAACCACTCCAACTTACCATTGATTTTCCTTCTATTTACAAGACATGCCACTCTAGAAAATATATAAATAGAGCCCCAAATTCTCATGAAATTGGACCCAAAGCAAGGAATCAAGAGAAATATCGAAGATCGCTCTTGGCACCTCGCTCCTCCTCGACCACTGCCCGGACTTCTACTGGATCGCCACCCGACGCCGAAGTTCTGCCGGGCCACCATCCATCGGCGGACTTCCGTCAAGACCTCCACCTGACGTCGAACTTTCGCCGGACCGCCGCCCGATGCTAGATTTTCACCAGATCACTACCTAACACCGGAGTTTTGCCAAACCACCACCGTACCACCGACTAAGGCCCAAACATTCACCGAACCACCAACAGAAGTCAAAGTTCCGCCGAACCACCACCTGACGATGTACAACCGACTGAGGCCCGAACTTTCGCTGGACCACCGACATAAGTCAGCGTTTTTCCATATCAACGGATAATGTCCGAACTTCCGTCGGACCACCGCTTTATAACTATAGTCTTTTTGACTATGTCTCCTGCCGACTTTGGTCCTTCTGACCTCTGTCTCCTATTATGGTCCTTCCGACCTCCATCGCTAGAAAATGGTATTTCTGACCATTATCTCTTGCAGAATACAGTACTTCCGACCTCCGACGCCTTTTACGGTCCTTCCGATTTCCATCACCGGATAATGGTCTTTCTGGCCCCTATCTCCTGTCGACTATGGTCCTTCTGACCTTCGTCGCCTACTGTGGTCCTTCTAACCTCCATCATCAAACAACTGTCTTTTTTACCCCTGTGTCCTTCTGACCTCCATCGTCTACTACAGTCTTTCCGACCTCCTTCGCGAGACAATAGTTTTCTTGACCACTATCTCCCGCCGACTATGATCCTTCCGACCTCCCTCATCAAACAACTGTCTTTCTGACCACTATCTCCATCTGACAACAGTTCTTCTGACCTCTCTCACCCGACAACGATCCTTCCGACCACCGTCACCCGTGACTATGGTTCTACCGACTAAACGAACATTTCAATACCAATTCTTCCAAATCCCACCATGTAATATGATATAAATTTGCTACATCAACCCAAGGCCTTCCCCCTAAGGAAGGGCATCATTTGTAATCGACTGCAAATAATAGTTGATTTATTCAAACTGGGCTAAGCCTCATTGTTTTTCTTCCTTTTTAAGGGTTTCTACTTAAAAACTCTGATGTCTCTTATGAACGTCACACCCTCTCTTTTATTTGCTTGTGTGTTTGATCTTTGTTCAAAGCTAAGACATTAAATTTTATATTTCTCTACCACCGCGAATATTAGGACGCAACATTACTTTTTCCTTTTCACATTGTTTTACCAGATAAAAAGAGAATTTACAATTACAACAAAGGGCACAACCTTTCAAGTAAAATAAGAAAAAATACTCAGTCAGACTCGTAGTGCAGTGCCTTTGCACTGACTTCATTGTCGGTGTTGTGGCTCTGTGTTCTTTATCTCATAGGATTTTCACCGGCAACATCTTAACACAAGATTTACGACACCACGATGTTGTATAGAAAAACAATTTTTAAGATTTGAGTCAACAATACAACCCAATTTATTGATCCAATTAGAGTCCACACAATACTAACAACCAGAAGGCAAAATGGTAAGAGTCTCTCTCTCTCTCTTCGATTTATGTTGCACGCAACGATTTTAACCGTTTTTCCAACATTTGGAGTTTTTTTGAATCCCATCTATATCAAATATGACCAATGAGAAATTTAAGGGTGAATAAGAAATAAATACATAGCCATTTCTCTACAAACTGCTTGCGTGCCAGATCTCATGTGGAAAAGCAGCCACAAGTTATAGTTTGAAGATAACAGCAAGCAACAGGAATGTGTTAACTCTCATTTTGACATCCAATCCGGCGAAGCCACGTCACCCAAATACACTGAATCCCGGTGCATTTTGATGACGTGACAACACCAGACGCAATAATTCGCCCTCATTTTTCTTATCAATACTCCATCTTGCTGAACCTCCTCTTTATATTTTTCTTATCCAACAAAACACAGCTCAATCAGCTGCAGCAGAAATTAAAAAAAAAAAAAATTCAAAGCAGATCCCTTTATAATCTTATTCATGCTGAATCACAATACTTCGATCTTAATTATATACATGATCAATCATTAGCAAATCAAACAAAATCATAAAACATAACAAGCTCAAATTCAGATAAACTAAAAGTGCTTATCGATTGTAGAAATCCAAGCACAGTAAGCGCAAACTATCCTCTGAGAGATGTAGACATAGACAGCAAAAGAGAAGCTCATGAGAGCAACATCCTTCCAATCTCCTTTCTGCTTTGGGCTCATAGTCTCCTTCAACTCCTTGCCTAACTTCTCAGCCCGGCTGTATATTTGGGCTGGTGTCCAACGGCGTCGGCTCTCCTTTTCTTTCCTTTCTTTGCTTCCCGGCGGCGGTGAGAGGTGGCTCCGGCAAGGTAAGAAGCCCGGCTTGGTTCTTCGATCTGGTCTGCTGAGATGGATTGGATTGATGGTATGGAGAGAGTGGGAGAAAGAGAACGAGGCCATTGGGAGAGATTGGACGCTGAGATTGCCAAATAAGAGTGGATTAATTGATGAATCTGAATATCTGATTAAGAGCAGAGAGAAAGTTTTTATGAGTTGAAGATAAGAAAGAGAGAGCAGTAAAAAAAAAGGGTTGCTTGCAAAAATATCTTGGTGGTGGGGCAGGCGTGACTTTGTTTTTTATTTTTGAAATAATTACAAGTCATGGGATCATAATTTTTTTTAGTTTGATTATCATAAATTTGACCTCAAATCATAACTTAAATTCTTTTTATAATTTATTATTAGCCAAAGCAGTGGTGATGATCACTTATTTAAGGATTAGAGCTGAATACCTACAAAGTACCAACCCTTCGACATCCTCCTCTCGAGGATCCTTTCTTGGCCTCAATTCGCATCAAAACTTATTGGATTTTATGTAGTTCGTTTTTGGTATATGTGAAATTCATAAATTTTATGTCTTCTTGGGATGCTAATTAATGATATGATATGAAAATTTGATTCAAAGCAGGCACGAAAAATTTAAGTTCAGGGTCCTAAATCCTGACTTGTTTGAAAAATCATATCATGTCTAGGTAAACCCGCTAACCCGAAATGACATGAATTTGACTAGTGTCCCACATTGCGTCATGCTCACCTATCTCGACCCCACACCCCGCAGTCCCACATTATAGCTCGAGCTTGCACTCACGGCCTTGTAGGCTTGCACTTGTGCTTGCGTTACGTTCGTACCCTTGTTGGCATAGTCGCGTTGTTCGCCCGCTTGCAACCACGCACTCACCCGCATTTGTTGCCCATGCTCGACACTTGCACTTGCATGTTAGCTGGTATGGTTGAGTCAAACAGATAACCCAACGGGTTGGTTTATGAATGAATTTATGACTTATTTATCTAATTGGGTCGGGTTAAGGCTTGATCAGTAGAGGACGCGTCAATTTCAAATTAGACCCCAACCCAACCTGAAAACTCATTTTAATACTTCTATGCCCTTTAAAGAATCTTATGGTGTTAGATTGTTTTCAAGAAAATATTACTAGAACAAAAGTTAGAGATGTGCGACCAAATTGTACGAAAAAATATGCTTCGAGTTATGAATAAATTATGAAAGGATGATTATACATGCTAACACATCAAAGAAATAGAGAATGATCTATCCCAATCTGATATGTGAATTGCTCGCAACATGTTTAATTCCTAATAAAGCTTCAATAAGTTGATTCTATTATGACATGAGATATGAAGATGTAGACTTTATTTGGGACGATTTTATTACTGTTTCTTAAAGCAATTTTTTAATACAATAAATAAAATTTTTATACTAAAAAGTTACTTTAAGAAACAAAAAAAGTCATCCCAAACTAAGCTATAATAAAATAACTTATTAAACCACTCTTTTAGGTCAAGTAGAATAGGAATCACTATTAAATTCATAAAATAAAATGACATTTCACTATTATAGTAATTTTTTTAATCCATGTTATGTAGAAATGCAAACCAATATCAGGCCTTAGTAGAAGTGGAGGCCCAAAGGCCTCAAATCCGGTCCTTATTCACATTTCACTATTCCAGCTTCAAGCCTCGCCGGCGAGAATCCCGCCAATCCAAGGATCTCCACGCTGCCGATCCGCGTGACTTATCAATCTAACATCTAAACCGTCCATTCAACCTAAATCCAACGTTCAAAAAACTTCTTCCTCAATCCCGCCATAATTTTCCCATCGCATTAAAAATAGATGCGCCCTATAAAATTCCCTTAACACTTTCTTCCTAAAGAAACAGAATTCAAGAACTAAAGCGATCGCATTATCGTTTCCAAACCCTAATTACATTAATGGCGAGGACGAAGCAAACTGCTCGCAAGTCTACCGGCGGCAAGGCCCCGAGGAAGCAGTTGGCCACCAAGGCGGCGAGGAAGTCTGCGCCGGCGACCGGCGGCGTTAAGAAACCTCATCGTTTCCGTCCTGGAACAGTAGCGCTGAGGGAGATCAGGAAGTACCAGAAGAGTACCGAGCTCCTTATCCGCAAACTACCCTTCCAGCGCTTGGTCCGTGAAATTGCTCAGGATTTCAAGACTGATCTCCGATTCCAGAGTTCCGCCGTTGCCGCCCTTCAGGAGGCTGCGGAGTCTTACCTAGTCGGTCTTTTCGAGGATACAAATCTCTGCGCTATCCATGCAAAGAGGGTTACTATTATGCCCAAGGATATTCAACTGGCTCGCCGGATCCGGGGCGAGAGGGCTTGATATCTTGATGATTGATGTCAGGGGCTTTCTTTCCCGTTAAGGTTATTTTGCTCTGTAATATTTGTTTTTAAAAATCTTTCTGGTCGTTTTATTATCTAGTAATGTAGCAATGAACGCAAGGGTGGTTGCTTGGTTGAAATTTCTGGTAATTGGAATGGTGTTAGATTGTTGTCGTTGTTCAGGACTCAGTGCCAATTATATGGAATCAAAATTTCTGGTTATAATGTTGTATAAGATCGTATTCTTCCCTTTGCTTCAGTTATTAGTTTGTTTTCCATCTGATCAACTAAAAATCGTCTTTTTAAACGATTAATTTAATCGGATATTGGAATTAAGTTTTTTGTACTATGTTTATAAATTGATAGTTCATTAGTTCAATTTTGATTGTATTAGCATTTCTTGTTATGCTAGCTTTTGATGATTTAACTAGTAGCTTAGACAATGTATTTCTATTTTCATTATTATATGCAGTGTGCATTTTTGTATATCAGATTTTGTTTTTGAATTTTTTTTTTAAAACTATTACTTTAGCTAAAAATAGTATACTCAGTGCTAATACTGTACAAATGAGAATACTTAAGCTCAATTGAAGAACTTTTACAATATATATAGTAACAACAACAAAATTTGGGCATACTAATATAAGGAAAAACAAACCCAATGACTTCAAATAACATCAGCACAAAAACATTCAATTAGACATTTCTAATTATCATGTGTATGTGAGCTTAGACTCTTGTTTGAGTTGGATAATATTTGAAGTGGTACTTTAACTCCTTGAATATATTGTCATCCTTCTGCATTCAAGAACTCAATATCTTGTTTCACAACTATTCTCATTAGCTTCTTAGGGCATCTCCAATCGAATGCTAAACGAGTGTATGAAGTTGTTTCTCATTAGCTTCGCATTGTTCACTCACGCCATTTTTTACTCTTAATTGAAAAAATGCGCGAAAGGGAGAGCAATTGTTACCTTCTTAAAAACATCTAAAATGGTGTTCGATTGGAGCATCACTGCGACATTTTGAAGTTTTGCGTTACTTTGCCATGAAAAATGAAGTTTTTTTCGATTGGAGATGCCCTTATAAGAATTTATCCTCTCCACGACATCATGTGTGATATAGAATATTCTGATCTATATTGGCCATTGAGCTTTCAATGATCTTCAAAACACAATCTTTTTTGTCGTGTTGATTTCATGAATCCTCTTGAGAAAGTGCAATGAAACCCAATGCCCACTATTATTCAGGAACATATGTTGTATATATTTCCACCTAACATCTCTAAGGTCATTATCCGCTATGTACAACATAACTTTCATAACTTTGTCATACATGTCAAAATATGCAATCTTTATCTTTGCTTCAAAATTGCATATAACATCAAAAAAATTTCATTAGATTTGGCTTTTGCTTTGAGGATGCCATTTAGTATATAGCACTAATCTTATCAAGTGATTATTACCCTTTTAGATAATTTGATTCGTGGGTGTTGTCCAAATTAAATTTATAATCGGTTAATATATTGTGAAGTACTGTATAAGAAGTTATAGAATTTTTTCAAACTAACTTAAGCATGGGAGAGCCTTTTATATTTATACTCAAATGAAATATTGTTGAGCAAAAGTGCTTAAATTAAAAAATATATATAATAATTGGCAACAAAAAATATAATGACAAAAATAATAAAGATAACATTGAAAATATTTATTGATAGAACAACATAATTTTACATCTCAAGTCACATTTCTTAAATCAAACATGTGACAATTACAACATTCAATGTCATCAATTATGAATATGCAAGATTTAAATGTGTATGACAGTAACTATAAAAAAATACTAATAAAATTAGTAACAATATACTATGGCTCTATAATATCATAATAATAATAATAACTAATCATTTATTATGACTCATTACAATTAGACATAACAAATATTCATCATGTTAATTGCAATGTAACATTCATTTACAAACTCAATCTTATATTAATTCTCTCTAGTTATATAATATATGATCTTTAATAAAATGCTTTCTTTATTAATTCTTAATAAAAATAGCTATTTCTTTCATATATATATAAGACCCCGATTTCATGGGCAACTTATATAAATTTAATTTTCTTCTGATAACAATTAGCTTAATATATGTTTTAATCAAGCTAATTTTTAAAGTTTTCCCAAAAACTTATTTACAGTTCTAAAATGTAGTAAGAGCCATCAAACAGTAATTTATTTTCAATGGAGTTCGATTTTTAATATTATTAAAAAAGAATATTTTATGTATATTTTTCTCTACTTTTTTTATAAAAATATAAAAAAACTGTGTTGGTGAAAATAATTTTCTGAATGTGCTTGGTTGAAAAGAATTGTTTGGACTATAAGTATACACACTATGTACAAATATGTATATAGTTTGTAGACTCAAATTAAGGTTCACTTGAGCTATTCATAAAAAAAAAAAACAAATCATTTGTAGATCAAATTTTAAATCAGAATGCGCCACATCATCCAATACATAGTGATACCGAGCAAAAAAAATGACGCGACGTATTCTGATTGATTTCCGGATGCTGTCCGGGATCCGCACTGAATAAATTTTCGATAAAAGAATACCAGTAAAGGCTCATCGTAGTTGTCAACTTATATTCTAATAAAACATACAGCTTATTTATTATCACAAGCTTCTCTCTAACGTAATGGCTTTCAGTAACTACTTACAGTATAGAATAAAGTACAAAACCACAAATCAGAAGTAACTACGGATTACGATAATTGTATTATTTCCACTCAGTAATTTTAGTATTGATATTCTAACCTTCTCCAGTGTTTATCATTTATCCGAACTCCGTCGCATCAGTAATAGACGTGGCCAGCAGCTTCCATAAACATTACTGCAAGACCAGAATATAATCGGATTACCACAAAATTAGAAAATTTTTTTTAAATATGTCAGATTTACAACTTGCCTCAGGATAGCAATCTTGTCTAACGATTGTTTGGTTTGCTGGATTGACGTTAACAGAACAAGAAACTCTACCCTGCAGCAAATGAAAAAAGGGAGATCATTGGTCGATCAGAGCTTAGGCAAACATAGAAATAGTAAGATAAAAGATGAACTATCATGGAAGCAATAGAAACTGATTTAAATTGGCCTAAAGAACATTCGAACTGTTTAATATTCATGAAAAACGATAAAATTATATTTATTTATTTATTTTTATTTTTTTTCAATTTTGGTGGGAGTTGAACACATTTCTCAGGAGACCCAAATGACGCAGTTCTCATTTGTGAAAAACTATAACGCAGATTCATAAGATAGGCAAAGTTTTCTTCCACGCTAAATGATGAGTACCAAGTTTTAAATCAAGCAATGCCATCGAAATAAGGACAAAATTGATTGCCGGTAAGTAAAATAATTAGGGCATCTCCAACCGAAAATCTCATTTTTCACTCCAAAATAAAGTGAAACTAAAAAATGATGTGATTCATCTCCAATCGAACTCCATTTTGCGCGTTTTTGGGAAGGTAACGGTCTTTCACATCTTTCACATGTTTCTTCGGCAAATCCGGTTGAGAAAAAATTCGCGTAGGTGAACAGTCGCACTGTTCACTCTCCACCAATTAACGATTTTTTTGCAGTTCGAATGGAGCAAACCAGCTACGCCTTGTTTGGAGTTCGGCTCGAGACGCCCTTAGAATTACGACGAATTTTGGATTGGCAAAACCCCCAAAGATAAAGATTGAGTCTCATACACAAAATATACAACCAAAATCACAAGAAACAAAAAGTTAAGATTACGTTCTATCAAATAAGTATATGCATTGAAATTTATAATAAAGATACTTCCAATGAAACATAATGAATAGGTGTTAGAATTACAACATTTCAAAAATATGACAATTTCTTGAGGATTTTGATTTGGATTCAACCAAATGGGCTCTGAGTGCAGTTTCTATCAAAACTTCGCGAAACATTATCAGAAAGTTTACTCAATCATCACAATTTACTCCCTTCCGAACCTATATCTCGCTTAATTTAACAACTTATTAAATTGCTTGAACAGTCTAATTATCTTTTCATTGATGATTTTTCTATCTCAAAATTATTGCACCATACATTCCATGATTGAAAATTTTTAGGGCCATGGGGAGAAGATTGTCAGGAATCACCATCATGGCATTCAGCATATTCGTGACCAAGCATCCTCAACCTAAAAAGCTTCAGCTTATTTGGCATGGGACATCTTAGGATCCACAGATCCTTAATAAAAATTGTTATGTGTGAAATTTAATTTAATTAACTATTTTGGATAAAATTAGCCTAAAAAGCTTCAGTTTATTTGGCATGGGACATCTTAGGATCCACAGATCCTTAATAAAAATTGTTGTGTGAAATTTAATTTAATTAACTATTTTGGATAAGATTAACTCTCAATTTTTCATATTTTGTAGCTACAAACTTCATATTTATTCACTTAATTTTTTAAGGTGACGGCTATATAAATCAATTCATACGTGATTTTTCAAAATGATGCAAACTCAAGTATCATTAAATTCAAGCATATCAACTACTACGTATAAGCACAATATAAAGAGATGACTACGTTGTTTTCAAACATTCCACATAAAGAAACAACACAAAAAGAAGAGGAAGATGATAGAGGAGAGGGGTGTTATCCAAGAAAGAAAATTATAAATTTTTTTAGAGCTTCTAAGAGAAGTTCATCAGCTTTTTCAAGAAGGAAGAAGTGTAACTATTTCTAGCTATACTAAGAGAAGAAGCTCATAGTTATGATAAGAAATAATTCTCATTTGGACTCCTATAATAGTAACTGTGGATTGTAATTAGAGCAATAACAGCATCTCCTTCACATATAGCCCTCAAATTCATAGCAAATACATGCAATTTCTCTCAACTGGATAAAGTTATATTTTTATCAATATATCTAACTTTGTCTGAAGCGTGATCCTTGATATACTTCTCTAAAATTTAGTGGATTATTCAAACCCTATGCGGCCATTGACGTAGACCTAATTTGAGCGACATAAATTTTAGTGTTGTCTTTTTGTGCTGCTTAATCTTTTTTGTGGCTGTTTTGTGATTCATCATACTTCTTCCAAGGTTAACGAACACTCCCTTTTCTTAATAGTTGGTATTAAAGTGAGGTTATAAAAAGTATGATGGTCATGAAATTTTTTATTGAGAAGTTTGATGGCTCAAAATATTTTGAGCCTATAGAGAACCAAAATGTGTGATGTACTTGTTTAATAAGGATTTGTAAAAGCACTCATGGAGAATAGCAGAAAAACTTGAAACAATGAGTTAGGAAGACAAGATAAAGATGCATAAGAAGACTATATTAGTGATTTGACCGCATTTGGTGGACAAGATCTTGACAGAGGAAACAGGGGAAATAACTGTAGAAAGTTTGTAGCTCAAGATGGAGTTTTTATATATGATCAAAGGCGTTCCCAACAAACATTATCAGAAGCAAGAACTCAATTTACTTCACATACAAAAATGTATGCTTATTAAGTCACATCTGAATGATCTTAATCACATCATGAGAGTTTTAAAGAATATTGATGTGAGTTGATAATGAAAAACAAGCTTAGTTACTATTATGCTCTATACCCTCTTACAAGCACTTCAAGATACTATGCTATATAATCGTGATATAATAAGTTTAGAGGATGGAAAAAATTCGTTTCTTTCAAAAGAGATGATTACTAAGCTCAAGACAAATGATAAACCAACAGAAGGTTTATTGTAGGTTAAAAGAAGATCATTTGAGCGCGGGTTCTTCTACTTATGCTAGGAGTCAATATCAAAATAAATTTTAAGAGATTGCTTGTTTCTATTATAAGAGAAAATAACACATAAAGAAGAATAATTTTGTTTTGAAGAAAAAAGAGCGAAAAATATATGATGACTAGAAGAAGGATTAGCCAATTCATTCAATTACTAGTGCAAATTTTTCTACTTATGAAATTGATAATGCACTTTTGGTAACTAAAGATAATAGATGTGAAGACAGTAAATTCTTTACTTAGCTTATTCTATGTTCATGTCTACTAATTTAGATGTGTTTTGCATGCATGACCCAAGTTCTAGCGGTTATGTCTAGGGTGTAAATGAGCCGACCAAGTCCGAGAACCGGCTCGAACTCGAGTCGCTAACAAGCTCATGAGTTGATCTTACCGAGCCATGAGTTCAAACTTGAACTCATATATTACATGAGCTCGAGCTCAAACTGGTTCAGCTCGACAGCTTGTCGAGCTGCTCAATTAATTTAATATCCATTCAAAATTTGAATTCAAAAAAGGCGATATTCATATCTGATTGTGCATTTCCCTTCTTGAGTCCTTTAACAAGTAGTGAATAGCAAGTTGCACCAATAGCATCTATGAGGGAGCAGCAGTGTGGAACTCATCTTGTTGCCCTAAGCCCTAATGTTGACATTTCATTTCTTTTCCAAAGCCCTAATTTCTACTCACAATTTCCTGAGTTGACAATACCCTTCTCAAACAGGCGAGCCTTCGTACTTCAGCCATGCTTTACAAATCTTGATTTTCTGGCATACACAAGTTGAGATGAACAAAGGCCTCATGCAGGGATGCTTCTTCTCTAAGGTAGATGTTTTCCCTCTCATATCATTTCATTCTTTTTTTCTAATGTAAATTAGAGATCTTTTCATTCTTTTCAAGCATGTATATCTAACTTTCTTGTATTCACCACTTCTACTCTAGATTTTGATTTATTTTTCTCTTGATAGAAGTCCTTCATTCATATTTTTCTCTTAGGGTTCATTGGATTTTTTTTATGTTGTTGGATGCAATGTGAAGTTTTTTTTCCTTTTTTTTTTTTAAGTTGTTGTGGTTTTTTCTAAAGAGACTTGATCATCTTGCTTTTCTTGAAGATATTTATTGATGACAATAATGTTAAATATTTTTTTGTTATGATTTATTTAGCATGTCAACACAAAGAATTATAGGAATGAAAATCTTGAGGATCAACTTAAATCTAAGATTTATTTTACCATTAGTTTTATTAAAATTGCATGCAATTTTGATGATCCAGTTGAGTTCATTTTTTTAATTCTCATGTAACTTGAAAATTTTTCTTTTCAAATTAAAATTTAAAGCTGACTACAAACTTTAAATAACTAAATTATTTATTACAAATGCAAACAAAATTTTAATTGTATGTTGAAAAATTCAAAATCTAAGAAATTAGAAAATTTTGATAATTAAAATAAGAAATCAAGCTCAATAATAGAGCAAATCTCGAGCTTTTCAATCGAGCTCGACACTAGCATTATTTGTTAAGTCAAATTTAGCTCAATAAATGAAGTTGGGTTGAGCTTGGGCACCAGTTCGAGCTAAATTAAATAATCATAATTCAATTTAGCAAATACTCAACTCAACTCGTTTACACCTCTAGTTGTGTTTAAAGGCAATGTGCATTGTTGGAGGTTCCAAGACTATGCAGTTCAGAGCATACTATGGTGTAACTATATCATTGGTTGTGGTTAAGCATTTACTAGATTTGAAGAAAAATATAATACTTTTTAAGTGCTCTTATATTGTTGCAGGGTATAAATTCTTTAGTGGTGTTGACACCCTTAAGGCCTATAAGGCTATGTTGGTTGTGTTGAAGGAGAATAGAGTTAGTGAACTATATAATGCATATGTTGAAGAGTGCAATATCATGCGTTGATGTATTAAATTAAAAATCTATAATAGTAGCTTGTTAATGTTAGAATGGTGCTAAGTATATGATGTCGAGTTCTACAAAAATGGGAGCTATTATGAAATTTATTGTTCTCACCACTATCTTATAAATTTTTTCCTAAAATTTAATAGGTACTTTTCTATCACACAACAGGCCCGATGCATTCAGTTAGCTCAACCTCGCGGGATCGCGACCCTTATGGGCTGGCCGATTTTATTGGGAGGAAATTATGAAGTTTCCTAATGAAGAGGAAGTTGTTTAGGGAGGTTCTTAATCAAAGGAGATTAATTAGAAGATGCTTCCTAATTAATGAGAGCATATTTGGGGGTTGATTTAGAGGGGATTATTTCAAAAATATTTTTTAATTGAAGGGGGCAGATGTGGAGGGGATTAATTAGGAGATGTTTCATAATTGAAGAGATCATATTTGAGGGGAGGGGATTAATTAAAAAATATTTTCTAATTGAAGAGGACAAATTTAGGGGTTGATTTGAGGGCTGGTTTGGGAGGAAAATAATTAAGGAAATACGAGAAAATTGGGGGAGGGCTGTTCGGGTATTTGTTGTTTATTATTTGCTTTAAGTATGGTGTTTTCCTTAGGGTTAGGGTTATGTGTTGTTTGTTGAAATTAGATTGTTCTTAGGGTGTTTGGGCTCTTGCCAGCAACTAGAGACTTGGGAGAGTTGGATCTTCCTCTTTAATTGATAATCCACTTGTATTTTGTCTTTTCTTTCATAAAACTTTCAATAAAAAATGTTCTTGTGTGTTTTATTCCCGATTTTCTTGTCATTGGTTTTTCTGAAATTGTTGAAATCGGATTTCAACTAAGATTTTTCCTAAATTTATGCAAGTATTTCATATCAAATTGGTATCAGAGCACTTTTTTGGGACCTATGACGGCAAAGAAAGTGGATGCCTTGGAAGAGCGTCTTAAAGAAAAAGTTTGGCAACTTAAATCGGTATTTGAGGACATAATGTCATCAATAGAGGAAAATATTTTCAAGACACTAGCATTATTTGTTAAGTCAAATTTAGCTCAATAAATGAAGTTGGGTTGAGCTTGGGCACCAGTTCGAGCTAAATTAAATAATCATAATTCAATTTAGCAAATACTCAACTCAACTCGTTTACACTTCTAGTTGTGTTTAAAGGCAATGTGCATTGTTGGAGGTTCCAAGACTATGCAGTTCAGAGCATACTATGGTGTAACTATATCATTGGTTGTGGTTAAGCATTTACTAGATTTGAAGAAAAATTTAATACTTTTTTAAGTGCTCTTATATTGTTGCAGGGTATAGATTCTCTAGTGGTGTTGACACCCTTAAGGCCTATAAGGCTATGTTGGTTGTGTTGAAGGCGAATAGAGTTAGTGAACTATATAATGCATATGTTGAAGAGTGCAATATCATGCGTTGATGTATTAAATTAAAAATCTATCATAGTAGCTTGTGAATGTTAGAATGGTGCTAAGTATATGATGTCGAGTTCTACAAAAATGGGAGCTAGTATGAAATTTATTGATGATGATTCCTAAATAGTTGTGCAAAAAATTTATGTCAAATGAGCGCATTCAAAGGACATATAGGCATTGCATGATAGACAAAAATAAAGAAAAAATGAGTAACCCAATAACAAGGAAAATTTTGACAAGTTTGCCACAAAAGAACTAAGGTATTGCAAACCTAAAATAGCCGATGACCGGATGACATAAAGATGTTGCACAAAAAAGTATACAAACACAAAAATTAACCAGCACATTAGAAATTCAAACTCCAAATGAGAAATTGTTAAGCGTGGAGTATAATTTTATTGACTGTCTTGGATAAGATTTTCTCTTGATTTTTCATCATTATTAGTTACCAATTTAAGATTCCTTTATGCTTTTTCAAAGATAGTGATTAAATAACTCAATTCACACTTAATTTTCAATATAAAGGCTACACAATTCACATGTGATTTTTCAATATGGTACCTACTAAACTTGAGCGCCATTAAAATTAAGCTTGTTACCTACTATGTTTAAAGATCGTAGAAAACATAGTGCATATAAAACTCAAGCTTCGTTAAGTATAAAGATAGTCGAGCTCAAGCTTGTTGTAACTCTAGCGAGCCGAGCTCGAGCTCACCATATGAGCTCGACTCAAGCTTGTCTTTGAGTTGATGAGCCAAACTCGAGTTTGCCCAAACTCAAGCACGGCTTGACTCGTTTATACCTCTAGACCAAACCATCTAAAGAGACTCTTTCTAATCTTATATGCCACTAGAGCTACTTCAACCTTTTCACGTATATACTCGTTTCAAAGACTATCTCTAAGTATAAGGCCACTAATCTACCTAAGCATCCTCATCTCTGCAACACTTGATTTAAATTTATGCTTTTCCATTAAGAGCCAACATTTTGTGCCATAAAGCATTGCAGGTCTCTCCACTATCTTATAAAATTTTTCCTACAATTTGAGAGGTACTTTTCTATCACACAACAGGCCCGATGCATTCCTCCACTTTAACCATCCAATTTGAATTCTACTAATAATATTGACGGGCTGACCGATTTTATTGGGAGGAAATTATGAAGTTTCCTAATGAAGAGAAAGTTGTTTAGGAAGGTTCTTAATCAAAGGGGATTAATTAGGAGATGTTTCCTAATTAAAGAGAGAATATTTGGGGGTTGATTTAGAGGGGATTATTTCAAAAAATATTTTTTAATTGAAGGGGGCGGATGTGGAGGGGATTAATTAGGAAATGTTTCATAATTGAAGAGATCATATTTGAGGGTTGATTTGGAGGGGATTAATTAAAAAATATTTTCTAATTGAAGAGGGCAAATTTAGGGGTTGATTTGAGGGCTGGTTTGGGAGGAAAATAATTAAGAAAATACGATAAAATTGGGGGAGGGTTGTTCGGGTATTTGTTGTTTATTGTTTGCTTTAAGTATGGTGTTTTTTCTTAGGGTTAGGGTTATGTGTTGTTTGTTGAAATTAGATTGTTCTTAGGGTGTTTGAGCTCTAACCGGCGGCTAGAGACTTGGGAGAGTTGGATCTTCCTCTTTAATTGATGATCCACTTGTATTTTTTCTTTTCTTTCATTAAACTTTAAATAAAAAATGTTTGGTGTTTTATTCCTGGTTTTCTTGTCGTTGGTTTTTCTGAAATTGTTGAAATCGGATTTCAACTAAGATTTTTCCTAAATTTATGCAAGTATTTCATAACAAATTGGTATCAGAGCACTTTTTTGGGACGTATGGCGGCAAAGAAAGTTGATGCCTTGGAAGAGCGTCTTAAAGAAAAAGTTTGGCAACTTAAATCGGCATTTGAGGACATAATGTCATCAATAGAGGACATTTGGAATGATAAAGAAGGCGTTAGATCTTCACATCAAAGGACATTATCAGCAACAACGACATTCAATTCCTGTCAAGCAGAACTTTCAACAAAGCATAAATAAATTTGCTAGAGTAGCTAAATCTGATGCAAATTTTTGTTTAATAAATCATGTTAATATCAGGCAAGATTACAAAGCCTCTGTAGTTTATCAATCTCAAGTGAACAATAATTCAATGACCTCACCTATGGAGAATCTGATTCCTGTCAGCTCAATATTATCGGTTACATTGACAGATGACAGAGAGGTGATTTTGGAGCCACTTCCAAAGAGGGAAAGGGTGAATGAATGAGATTTTTAGTGGAGCTACAGAGTTTGGAAGGCAAAGAAGATGGGGAGAAGATAGAAGCACCAGATAAGTTCAACCACTCCTACAACAACATCGAGAGGTGTTCCAGCCAGTTAAGGGGTTGCCTCCTCCGCAGGAACACGAACATTCTATCATCTTGAAGGAAGTACTCTCACCTATAAGTGTTCGTCCATACTGTTCTCCCCAAATCCAGAAATATGAGATCGAGGGATTGATCATGGAGATGCTGAAGGAAGACATCATTCGACCCAATGTCAGTCCAATTTTCCGACCAGTGCTATTAGTCAAGTGCTTCAGTAGTTGTTTCTTTCATTCGACCTTGAGGACAATGTGACACTTTGGGAGGGGAGTATTGATGGACATTGGTGAATGATTAATGAAATTATGAGAGTTCTACAAATTATGTATTGGATGTGAATTTCTAAAAAAAAGAAATGAAAAAAGAGAATAATTCAACATTGGTGAATGATTAATGAAATTAAATTAAATGATGAAATAAGCACTCAGCTAATTGCATTGCATGATATTATATGGCTCAACTTATAGAAAATTTCTTAAATGATCTTTAAGGAAAATTTTCAAGATTTAGAAATATCATTATTTTATTATCTTATTCATATCAACAAGAAGTTTATATTTGTTATAATTAACAATAAAATTTCTATTTATATTTTCAAACAAATGACTAATATGATATGAGACTCACAATCAAAATGCTAAATATTAATATGAAGCCTAATAGATACTAATAAATATACTATTAACTAATCCTATTAAAAATTTAAAAATAGATAAATCACATAAATATCATGTCTTTATGGGATAAAAAATGTCATTAAAGAAACTAACCAAAATGGCTCGAATGCTTGTCGTAATGAATTACACACTATTAGATTTTGAGGTGCTTAGTTATAGGTATTTTGGGTGAACTACATTTCAAATGCAAATGCTTAAAATATTTAAGTTTTTGATTGAGAGTAAAATAAACCTAAGGTATTTCTCTGAAGGAGTTTTAATACCTCAAATAATTTACTTTTGATGAATTTGCATTACAAATACATTGCAACACAAGACGTGATGTCCTGTGCTCAAAAATCACACGAGATGACCTCACTTGCAAACAAATGAAATGATTTCGGCCGAGAACTCACGTAATGACCCCTCTCCAAGATCATAAACCCACCCTTGCAATCACTTGATAACTAACTCAAGACCTCGTTGGCTCCCTGTGCTCGTGACCTTGCATACAAGATCTCCAACTTTCTCATCATTGTGTTGCCACCATACCCTATGGCTATTGAACCATCTACCACATTGGTCTCGTAAAGGCATCATGTGCCCTAAATCCATTTAAGAAATATTCAAATAATATATTAATAAAATAAATATGTTTTATTCCCAAACAAACAAACAAAAAATAATTTCGCAAAATTTATTTTACAATCAAAGAAATAATTTTGAGTATTTGATTTTACACTACATTTAAAATACATCTGAATTCTAAATATGTACAATCAAACAACACCTTAATTAGATATATACACTTGAAATTTTAGGCTTTATTGAGTCATTTGCCAGTAACAAACTCAATCAATTGATGATGCAATTTAACTTTATCCATAAATTTCTAATGTTGAATAGCTCATGTTTGGCTTGATAGTTGACCATATTTGGCTCATTCATTAAATAAACATGCCAAACTTGGAACGAAGCCATCTCAATTATGTTTGGCTCAATATATCTATCTATATATAAATATATACATAAATTTATACATGTTCATTCATATATGTCAAAGGCTAGTTTAGTGATGACTTCAACATTAAAAATAAGCATTTAATATAGTCATACACATAATAGTAATTGACAATACATATTTTATCTTTTATGATGCTCAACAAATTTATTTTTTTAATCATAAATTATTTTTCATAAAATTGAAGCTAAGAATAACAAAATTACTAATGAATTAGATGTGCTTCTACTTGACGTCTTGACTATTTATTCATGCTTGGCCTGTTAAAAAATTAGCATAAGCCTTCAACAACAATAACATCATCAAGCCTTTGTCCCACTACGTGGGGTTGACTACATGAATCGTTTTTCTCCATTGTTGTCATGTTAAAAGTCAAATTCTCATTTAAATCTAATAAAGAAAGATCATTTCCAATATTTTCTAACCAAATCTTTTTAGGTCTACTTCTATCTTTCTTAACATAAGTCAAATCTAATACCTCTACTTTCCTAACTGGGTCATCGGAAGACCGTCATTTTATGTGACCAAACCATCTAAGGCGACTCTCTCTAATCTTATCTTCCACTAGCGCTACTACAACCTTTTCACGTATATGCTCATTTCGTATCCTACCTCTAAGGGTAAAGCCACTCATCTACCTGAGCATCCTCATCTCTGTAACACTTAACTTAGTATTATGCTTCTCTTTTAATGGCTAATATTCGGCATCATAAAGCATTACAGGTCTCACCACCATCTTATAGAATTTCCTCTTAAGTTTGAGGGGGACTTTTCTATCACACAACAAGCCCGATGCATTCCTCCTCTTTAAACATCCAACTTGAATTCTACTGATAATATCCCCTACTCTTATCAATAAGAATATCATCAACAAAAAGCATACACCAAGGTACATCTTCTTGCAAATGTCTAAGGAGAACATCCATGACTAAAGCAAAGAGATAATGGCTTAAGGCTGATCCTTGATGTAATCCAACCGAAATAGGAAAATACTTGGTCAAACCACCTTGTGTTTGAACACAAGTAATAGCTCATGCATACATATCTTTAATGATTTGAATATAAGTGTTATTAATTCCTTTCTTTTCAAGAACTCTTCATAGCACTTCTCTTGGAACTTTATCATATGCTTTCTCTAAAATCTAAATCAATAAATATTATATGCAGATCCTCCTTATTATCTCTATATTTCTCCATCAAACCTCTTAATAAATGTATGGCTTCCATAGTAGACCTACCGGGCATGAATCCAAATTGATTTAGAGAAACATTAGTATTACGCTGCAACCTACGTTTCATAACTCGCTCCCATAGTTTTAAAGTATGACACAATAACTTAACTCCTCTATAATTTGCACAATCTTGTGCATCACCTTTATTCTTAAAAATATGAATTAACACACTCATCTGACATCTTTATAAACTTTTTTTTTTAATTTAATTTTATTTTATTTTATTTTTGACATCTTTATAAACTTTAAAACATTATTAAAAAGTTTAGTAAGCCAAAAATTTTTTTCATCTCTTAAGCATTTCCACACCTCTATTGGAATATCATCAGGTCCAGTAGCTTTTTCACACATCATTTTCTTTAAAGCCTCTCTAACTTCGGTTTTATTAATGCACCGATAAAAATAGAAATCTTTATTTTCATTTAGGGTGTTAAGGTCACTAAAGTCAATCGTATTTTCACATTCTTTATTACAAAATTTAGAGAGATCTCATCCACCTTTGTTGAATATCGTCTTTTAAGAAAAGTACTTTTTGATCTTCATCCTTAAAGTTGTTCACAACTAAATTCTTACTACTCTTATCTCTTTGTTTTGCTAACTTATACATATATCTTTCTCCCTCCTTAGTATCTAATATATTATATAAATCATTAAAAGCTAAGATCTTTGTATCACATATTATTTTCTTAGATTACTTATGTGCCTCTTTATATCTTTCCCAATTATATGAATTTTTACATCTAAACCAATTTGCATAACAAATCTTCTTATTTTTTATCTTTTCTTGCACATTTGGATTTTACCACCAACTATTTTTACTATTATGAGTTTTTCCCTTTGATACTTCAAACACATATTTTATAATATTTTTAATATAACTAGCCACTTTTTTCCCACATAACATTAGCATCTTCATGCACATACAAAATCTGAAGATCTAAAATATTTCTCTCAAAAGTATTTTTATTAATATTCTTTAAATGTCCCAATCCAATACTAGAATATCATTTTACTTTATTTTTTATTTTCGGCCCATTAATCTTAAAGTCTAAAACTAATAATTGATGTTGGGTACATCAATTTTTACTTAGAATTATAATTTTTGCAATCTAAACGATTTATTTTTTTATGAAAAAATAATCAATCTGAGTTTTAATATATCCATTTTTATAAATGATGAGATGGTCATCTCTTTTCTTAAATAAGGTATTAACAATTAAAAAATTATAAGCTAAAGAAAAATCTAATATGACCACTATGAATGATTTTAAAATCATTTACCTCTCTAAAACACATGTCCATTTAAATTTTCTCTAAAAGAACTCTTTCTTCAAGAAGTATCTTTTATATTAATTCTTCTAAATCATTCCAAAATTTTACTTTTTGAACTCATATCCAAACCTACTTGAAGAGCATAAACACTTATAATATTAAGAATCTTAGCATCAATAATAATCTTTAAAGTTCTAATTCTATCGCAAATTATATTAATTTGTATAACATTATCCTTCAAACTCTTATATATAATCACATCTACACATTTTCCAGTATGACTCCTACCCGAATATCATAATTTAAATCCTAAACTACAAATCTCCTTAGCCTTCTCTCCAACCCATTTAGTTTCTTAAATGCACATAATATTTATCTTCTTATGAATCATAATATCTATTAAATACATTAATTTTCCTATAAGAAAACCTATATTTCAAGTTCATATCCTAATTTTAGTTTCATGGACTAGCTTCTTTGCTCACATCTGTCTTTGATGTGAGAACCCTTGCCTATTTAACACTGCACCTGAGCGCCTATACAGCAGCCCTTACACACTTGTCGTTGTATTCAGGTCATACATTGCGTTGTTTCTAGGGGACACCCTAACATTAACACATTTTTTAAAGGATTCGTGTCATGATTATTCGACAAGTTTTATACTGGTTGTCGACTACCTAACACAACCCTCCACATTTTTCATCCAAGACTTGGGACATAATAATGGCAGTGTTAACAAATTAGCTAAAGTCAAACAATATATTTTTAGCTGATTAATGAAATTGAGCTTACTTGTATTTGGCTCAGTAGTTAATGAATTGAGCCAAAAATGAACCAACTCATCCACATTCAACTTGTTTGAAACTTTAGAACATATGATGAATGGTTCCCAAATGTGGATGACCCTGTTAGCTTGAAAAAAAAATTAGCATCACAAACATAAATCATTAAACAATTAAATAGAAAAAAAGAATATAATCACTGAAAAGAATATTCATGCCCCATGCCAATACAAGGAGATAAGTCAATATAAGGAGACGTTCCTCAAAAGTGGTCTTCAAAACAGCAAAGAAAGCAAAAAAAATACACATCCAACAACACAAAAAAAAAATTAAGAAAAAGTAAAATTTTATTTTAATACTCAATGCTCAAAAATTTTGCATGCCTCTGGGTTTTATTTCTAACCCAAGAATGACAAAAAATTCAAAAAAAAAAAAAAATTCATCAAAATCCTTTCATATCTAATTAAAAATTGCAAGTTTTACCACACATTTAAATAGTAAGAAACTACGGCAACAAGTAGCTCATGATTATTGTCGTTAATAGATGCACCCATACATATATACCCGCAAATTTATTAAAAAAAAAATCCAAGAGGTGGCAACAAGTAGCTTTTAAAGGCTTCCAAGTGGCACTTATAAAACTTTGGCAATAAGTGCCCTTGGGACCAAAGTAATTAGCAGAATTCCTGGTTCAAGGCTATAAAGTCAAAACATTTCAAAATTTCTTAAGGGCCGTGATTATAGTAATTAGCAAAAATCCTATGGTTAGACATCATAAGCTCCTTGATAAATGTTTTTCTCATCATCATAAAATCATGAAGGAATAGGTGTGCACCCATAGTCCTCTGGGCAAGGTTAATCAAGTCACGTTATGAATATATTTTAGTAATTTATCATCAATTGAACAAAGTCACTTAACTGTGTTACTTGACCATTCACCTTTAAACTCAACAAATCAATTCAACATTTATTACTCAAATCAATCTTGCCAGAGAAAGGGTCTATTTGCTAATGATTTTGTCAATTGAAGTAATTAAGATTACTTACCATCTTAGAATGAAGTTGCTAGGTACTTCGTCAAGGAATTATTTTCGAAGAATCTCATCCTTCATGTAGAAGCTCATCAAAAGTTATCCATGTAATGATGTAAACATATACCTATAAGCTAGTTGGACTTGTTTATTTTAAAACAAGCATTTGTTAAATCTTGTTATATAATTTTACTAGGATGTAACTTGTAAGCATTCATATAGCATTGAATCTCAATCTAAACCTATAAATGAGGGTTCAGAGGATGAGCCTAGGGTATTACATAACAGCAATCTAGTAAAATCTCAGATCTTTTCTATCTAAGCTCTCTTTCTCTATCTTCTTTTTTCTCTTGATGTTTGTCCATTCTTATTCAGAAGGTTCTGGCATAACACACGACAAGTTAATATACAACAATAGATATAATTTAAAATTTCTTTCAAGAAATAACAACACAAAATAAATTTATAACCCACGAGATTTGTGAAAAATAAAGCAGATAAGGTCATATTTTCTCAAGGAAAACCTAGCTTCTCCATTGTCCTTACTTCCAGATAATCATCAACTGTAAGCCACTAAGGAGAACAAGGAACCAAAAACTATAAATAAAAGGGATAAAAATGGGGTTTAGCTTGCCTTAATGGGGATATTGAAGAAGAAAAGGTGCAATATCCCCTTGACCTCACTAACAGTATCGAAGGGGATCGATCCTCTGACGAAATCCTCAATCAAGTAGAACACATCATGGATCACCTGGACACCGTCGATCCGTAACTCAGCGTCCACGTAAGAAACCCCTCGCGTCGGTATTTGACCACCGGCAGACTGAATGGATCCGAGAGGCTCGCTGCGGTAGCCGATGCCAACATCTACATAATCGTAATGGAGAGAGAAGAAGTTAGGGTTGCGCACGCGGATGCGGAGGCTGAGATCAATCGAAATGGTGTCGTTGGGGTCGGCAAAGACGCGGACGCGGTCGATGCGGATGCGGGCGACATGGAGGTCCAGGTCGGTGGGCCAGATGAGGAAAAGGGTGAGGCCGACAAGGGTCACGATGGCGGCGGATATGAGGAGGTAAGAGCTGTAATTGCAGCAGCAAGGTCGGCGGCGAATATGGCGTCCGGGGAAGGCGGGGAGAAGGATGTAAGGAGGGGGATGGGAATCTTGCGGTGGTGGACGAGTTGAAAAGGGGAAGTGCGGCGCTGGTTGTGGAGGAAGGAGAGGATCTGATGCTTCGGGTCCCAGCTTCGTCATTGATGCGGCATATCCCCGCTGAAATTACAGTCTGATTCGAGTTCAGAGGTGAAAAATAAAACATAAATAACATTTCTAAATACTATATTTCTTCACATAATAAAATAATATTAAATTATTTACTTATTATAAAAATGCCACCTCTCCTTATCTTGTCATTAATGCACACATCTCCAACCCTATCAGTTCATTTCCCAACAATATAAATGTATAATTTTCTCACATAACGGTAGATTTATTATTCTGCGCGGAATACGGAGAGCATTTGGAGATCAATAAAAATGCATCATATCATCTCATTTTTGAATATACAGCTCAGTATCCGCACTCGATACCACTTAGTACTCAATATTTAATTGGACGGTTCTCCCATCCGGTATCCGTAAAGAATACTCCATAATGGTGATATTTTTATTTTTATGATATCTTAATAATCTATGCATAAAAAAGGTATATTCCTCTTTACATAAGATAATATTAGTGATATTTTTATGTAATTTTAAAATTAGGGTGTTAGATGTATAAATATAAAAGAATTCATTATTACGTATATAAGTTATCCTTTTTCAAATTCATATAAATATTTAACTAACAATAAAATTTTAACTCATTTATCACAATAAATTTATCATAACACATAAACCCTTTTGAGAGATTTATTATTATGTGCGGAGTCCGGAGAGCGTCCGGAGACCAATAAAAATGTGTCACCCCATTGCTCGATATAGAGCTCGGTACCTGTGCTGGGTACCCAGCGCTTAACCGGACGGTTCTCCCGCAGTTCTCCGCACATAATAAAAGCTCTTCTCGAGAATCTTAGAGACACCCACATTAATATTAAAATTTCGTTTGGTACGACTTTCTAACTACTTATTAAAGCAGCTTGCTTGTACAAATTTTTTAATTTTTGTACTAAAAAACTGCTTTAAAAAATAGTAAGAAAGCCTCTCAAACGAAGCCTAAGTCACAAACCCTGTCGAGAATCTTAGAACACCCAAACTAAACAAACAAGAAGTCATAAGCCTCTCAAGTTAAATATCGACAAAAAATTAGGACATAATAAAATAAGATTGATCATTATCAATTGCTTTCCAGCATTTTCACAAAATCTTAAGATTGATTTATACTTTGATTACTAATTAAGCTTTCTTGCTTCAACTTATATAACCACCAACTAGTGCAATGTCCCTTAACTCATATTCAAAATATTACATACTAAGTCTAATAATTACCTCACATGTGATTCATATATGAATATTAAGTCAATACTAAACTAACTTTTAATCTTTCGTGCTCTATCCTGTTTGAACACTTTGAGCTGTTCAAAACTCTCCAAATAAAGAACAAAGATGGGAGATATAAGAAGGGGAACTTTTACTCTTTATTCATCATGCACTCATACTCTCCAATTGGAGTTATTTTTTTGCTTGCAATGACTATGTTGTACTAATTATGCTACTAATTAATCCACCATCATTAATAAACTAACACAAATGAATTCGCATCATTACTCACCGTGTCACGATGGAACAATTATTAGGTCAGGTGACCTGACGTAGCTCTACGTTAGGACGCCAATAACATGTCGTCACGTGCTCTTACTATTTATCACGCAGCCCGACGACCGGACCCGGATCGGACCTCGGGATTGCTATGTTCGCGTATTGCTAGGTATTGCTCGACAATAACGAGAAATATCATTATGTGAAGAGCAATACATAGCATAACTCGGTATTGCTTGGTATTGCTCGATATTGCTCGGTATTGGTCTTCACAGAATGGTATTTCTCATTATTGCTGAGCAAAATCGATCAATACCTAGCAATACGCGAACATAGCAATCCCGGGTCCGTTCCGGGTTGGGTTGTCAGGCCGCGCGTTAAAGAGTAAGAACACGTGGCACTATTTTACAAGCGTCCGAACGTAGAGCTACGTCAGGTCACCTGACCAAATAAAAGTTCGTCACGATGGCCTCATCCTCAAGATCAAACTTCCAAATTGATCCAATGGAGGCAGGGGCCATCCATTTAGCCATAATCTCTAAAGCACTTTAAGTTTGTGCGTTAAATTTAATAAGGATGTTAACAAAAAAATGTTGAATAGTAGGTACATGAGAAAACTATGGGGTTCCTCTCTTGGTAATCATGAATATGGTGGTCATTTGTTTGGCTAGGAACATGTTCGATCAATCTTGTCCATCGATTGCGTTGCTTCAACCGTTTGCCTATTCAACTTTTCTATCGTCTCTTTAGACAAACTTCTAAAGTTATGGTCAACAACCAATAAGGGTTGATTTTAAAGAATAAGTTGAGAATTTCATGACGATATTGATGATATAAAGAGTGAAAAAATATCAAATAATATTTTTTTTAAAGAATTACAAAAATTCTATAATTTGTTCGAAGGCGTCCACTGGTGCTAACAATTATAAAATGATGTGTAATTGATAGATTATGACACTAACATAAATGCTCAATCTTGGCAAGTCATTCAAGTGGATTATCCCAATTGATTTTAGGAATATCTATTGAAATTTCATCAAAACTCAACTTGATTGGGAACAAATCTCTATGCATATTTAAATTGGAAACTTCCAAACACTATTTTAGCAAAATTATAATCAAATTGCATGACACTAAAAGTTATCCAATTTGAGTCTGAATAAACCCAGATTAAGCACTGAAGCATAATATAAAATCTTGGGATTTAATTGGGGGATCAAATGAACTTTAAATTTCACATATTTATAGACAAATCAAGCATCTAGACGAGATTAATGAAATGAACCTAAGATCACTTTATTTTGATATCGTTAAAGCACTTGAACACTACAGAAATGGTCAATGATTAAGGAAATTAATATGAGTTATCCAATCGAGTGTTCTAGGTTTTGATTATATTTATAGGTCATGACAATCTCAAAAAACTATAACCCTTCAATCTCTATATGAAAAGGGTCTTAGGACTTGAATTTTGGCTTAAGATTCAAGAGAGCTCATAAGCTTAAAGAATCATGAAGTTTCACTTAGGCATCACCGCTCAATTGTCATTAACTTACTACCGCCCTACCATCACTATTTGACCACTACTAGACCTATGCTTGACTGCCTCCGTTACCACTGACTGACTATCATTATCAACCCACTAATATGTGAAGAAATTGGGCACCATATCATAAACAATCGGAAAGCATGTTATAAGGAAAATCTGTTTGATAATGTTAAAATCAATAATGACAAAATTATGAGAGCAAACACCCTTTCAATTATTAAAACATTTTCCCTAACCAGCTTTTAGTTATAAATTTGCTTCTAGGTGATCTTTACCTTCATTAGTCTTTGTGGCTAAGTGGGATAGGTGGTTTCTCTAAGTTATTTTCTTTTACATTAAATTGCTTATTCTTTCTTAAGCAGATGCACCCCTTTCTCCTTTTAGTTTTGATGGTGGAGTTAGTAATGATTGTTGTGCTTTTATTTTGGCTTGCTGAAAAATTTGGATGATGAATTTATGGAGTTTATTTTTTATCTCTATTTGGAAGCTGGTTAGATTTAAATTCTTGGTCAATTGATATCTAAGATGAGTTAATAGAAAATTTTGTGAGTTTCTCTTTTTTGAGAAATGAAGAACAAGAGAATGATATTTCAATATTAATTGTAAATCATTTGATCCTAAGTGATGGAGCCAAATGAGTCTGATTATCTCACATGACCTCAACTCTTTGATAGAGCCTATGTTATGCATTATGGGCATATGAAAATGGAATTGTTACAGATATGCAAATCTTTCAGGGTAAAATGAAGCCTTTATATATATATATATATATATTGATGAATTTTGGGGTGCTCTTATGCTTTATTGAATTTCATTCCTACTCTACCTTAGTGATGAAGTATTAGGAACTCTTGCCTTCTTTGGGAGATTTCCTCCTTAGAAATTGTAATTGAATGCAATAATCTTTGTCATGCCATGAAGTTTCATTCTTTATTTGAAGTATTGGAAAAAGTATTATAGTGGTTAAGTCTCCTCTAAAGCATATTTCTATCATTCCTACATGATCGTTAGATTAGTTCAAGATCCGGGTGCATTGATAGATTTGCTTGCGAAAATGAATAGATGTGTCGCCGATTTATTTAGTTTCTTGGGTTGTTTTCTATTATTTTTTGGTGGAGAAATTGGTAATTTGGATTATCTTGGAATGCAATGCTCTCATGCCATGTGATGTATATGGTGTTAAGTTCAAATCATTATTCACATATCCCTTTGTTTAATTATCACATGTTATGTGTATTTGATAAAAAGATCTCAAAGAAATATTGTCTGGAAAGTGTTTTGGAAACATGTGGATTGGCATAATTTATTTATTCTATAGATTTTTGACATGAGAGTGTTTTTTTTTTTAATATGATTCTTAAGATCTGTCATGCATTGGATTATGATCTCACATGTATTCGATGCTTTTAAAAAAATGTATTTCAAACATTTAGAGAAATGTTTTGCTCTCAGTTTTTTGTTGTCATACTATTAATATTATGCGGTAGACCCTCCTTGCAATGCGCTCTCCGATGATTTTTGATATGATGTTGAACCGCTTTACATATTGGAGACCTTGACTTTCATTAGTCTTTATGACAAGGTGAAAGAGGTGAGCCCTCTAAGTTCATCTCTCTTGCATCTAATTACTCTTCTTCCTTAAGTGGATGCATCTTGTCCATCTTTTACTTGGCGAAGTTTTGTTGGTGTAGAGAATAGTGGTTTCCACACATAGATCTTTTATGTTGTTTTAAAACTCTTAGAGGCAATGAATGATTTATTTTATGATTGAAGAGTTGATGTAGCTTGATATTCTCTTGGTGGTTAAAAGAAATGATCCATGTGGTAAAGATTTAACTTTTGAGGAATATTTGTTGTTGTTGCTATACCTCTTGGGTTGGATTTTGATTTTCTTCGCCATACTTTATCTAGATATGAGCTTTATCATTATAACATGAGATATTGTCATTAGCAAAAAGCATTCTTGTGAGCATATGAATTTTACCATATTGAAAGGTTGGCTCAACATATGAACCGTTGTGGATTCTTTTGTTCTATGAATTATACACTTGCAAACTCTCTTGAAACATTTGACGATGCATAATATGGAAGTTGTTGGAGAGTTTGTCATTTTCATATTTCAAATATAAATTTTCTATGGAATTGATTCAACGATACATTGGGGTGTTGGGTTATTCTCTTAAGCACAAGCAAAATGTTTGGTCAGTTATATTGTTGTAGCATTTTATCGGAGGTCGGGAAGGTGAAATGGCATCAAAATCATTCTCTTCTTATTTGCATTTGGCTCAAGTTGGATTGAAATGAAATGGTGAGATTTCCTTGTGCTCTGTTGGATATTTGGTGGCATGCAACATAGAGAATAAGAATTTGTTAAGGAATCTTATGAATCGTTTTATGACTTAAAAGGCTTTTATGATTTATCTTATATCAAAAAATCTCATGACTTGCTTTATGATTGGAAGGTGTTATGGGTTGTTAGGGGTGTTTATAAATCTTTTTATAAAACATTTTTGGAGAGGGTGTTGGAGAATGGTTAAGTGTTTTAAATGTGAGTTTTGTTTTTTTTTTTTTGCATAGATCCATGCTTCATGTGCATCGCTGTTTTCTCACACGAAGTGGGCACCGTTAATATGATATTCTATTATGGTGTGATGCGGGTACCTTGCCTGGAGGGTACCCTTGGTGTGTTTATTTATTTTATGTACTCTAGATGTCATGCATATATCTTTATATACTTTACTTCATAGTGCACTTTGTCTACATACATGCATTATATTAGCATTGCTCAAGTGAAATGTCAATGTATAATGTATCTAGGTTGCTTGTAAAAAAAGAAGATTTAATGTACAATGTATCTAGGATTTCATGTAAAATATTCATCATATTTATATATGTTTTAGTCTCAAAGATTTGTAAAAGGGTTAAATATGACTATTCCAGAAGTAGTTGATTGGCATAATTATAGAAAAGCTTCAACCGTACAAAATACTAAAGGGGATTTGACTTACAATTACAAGATGTTGTTTGCTGGTATGGTGGCCCGACTAAGAGGAGAAGCCCAAAGTTGAATGAATGGAGTGGAGGGTGATGAAGTTGATAGGTATTTACAATTATTTTTGAGGTTGAAATCTACTCATTGCGATGCCAAAAAATCTAAAAGGAATAAGAATAAAAAAATTATTTGAAGTATTCCAAATTGTTGTAAATAATTACTTTGGAGAAAATGTGAATTATTATTTTGGTACCTCAATTATTTTTCTTTTAAATTTTTGATATTTTGTAGGCTCTAGTATGTCATATATTGAGGTTGAGATAATTAGGACCAGTTTCAATTTTTCCATTAGACACTAGGGTGGGTTGTCCACTGAATTCAAACCAATTTTTCCAATTAACCAGGAATTTGTGCCAGCATCTCGGACAATCTAAATTGATTAATATATATATATATATATATATTCTTAATGTTAACGATGTTGTGGATGCAATGATGCAGTCCGTTTCATGATCAGACGTCATGTTGTCTCCGTAGAGACAAATTTCCTCGATATGTATGCCTTCGCATCATATTTGAATCGCCTCGAGATTTATACTACCACCTCAGATGATCCAAATTGATTAAATAAAATGTATATTCTTAATATCGGCGATGTTCCGGATGCAATGGTACTGTCCGTTCGTCGATATGACATCATTTAATCATCGACGAGGCTAATTTCCTTAATATGCATGTTGCGCCTTGGAATTCGTGTCAACTTTCCGGATCATCCAAATTGAATATAAAAAAATGTAGTTCTTAAGTATTTGCATTATTCTGACTGCAATAGAGAAATCTGTTTCATGAACAGACATCATTTGGACAGTGACGAGGTCAATTTTCCTCGAAATTTGTGTTATTGCCTTGATATCCGTGTCCCAATATGGATGCTTCAAATTTAATAAGCAAAATACAATTTTCAGAGGTTGATAATGTACTGGATGCAATGGTGAAGTCTATTTGCCGATCCGACATCGTTTGATCAGCCTCGTACTTTAATTTTGGGTGTCGGTCATCCAATTTGACCGATCTCGTCCGATTCGACTATGAGGGGCCTCGACCTAGCAAAGCTTGATGTCCTGATCGCAACGATATCATCTGTTTGGCAATCATAGGTCGTTTGATCCTTCAAGTGATGTGTGGCACCAAGGCATGTATTGCTTTATTCACCTGCTTGAGTCCTTTCTTGCGTGATTGAGGTATAGGGGTCAACACTTTAAAAAGGTAGCCATGCCTAACTTAATAATCATCTACATGATCTCTTTGAATGCAACATTGCCAAATTTCAGCAAAATCATGATCATCTGAATATAATTCATGTAGAGATTATAGGCCAACGAGTTTCATTTGTAGCTGAGTGAGCAAAGCAGTATGTCGGCTTAAGGCATCCGCTACTCTATTTTGAGCACCGCTTTTGTGTTTTAACACAAATTTAAATTTTTGTAGAAACAAGATCAAAAGTGAATGCATTCAATTGATGTTTTTTTTTATTTATTTATATATTGCAAAACCTTGTGGTCGCTACAAAGAACAAAGTCTTAATGGAGTTAGTGTTCCCATTGTTTTAGGGCCCTCACGATGGCATATAGCTCTTGTTCATAGATTGTCCACCACTGCCTCGAGGCACGGAGTTTCTCGCTGAAAAATTCTATAGGCTTGTTTTCCTGAGTTTAGACCGCTCCAATGCCAATTGAGGAAGCATATGTTTCTACAGCAAATGGTTTTTCAAAGTTAGCTAAAGAAAGAAATGGTGCTGAGGTAAGAGTTGTTTTGATGTTTTCAAAACTTTGCTGCTGTACGGCACCCCACTCAAATTTTTTTAGTTTCAACACATCGGTGATTGGAGCCATACAACTACTGGATCCCTTAATAAATCTTCGGTAAAAAATTGCTAGCCCATGAAAACTTCGTATGTCTGTTAGAGTTTTTGGTGTCGGCCACTATTGAATAGCCGAAATTTTGGCAGGATCAGTACTAACGCCATTAGCAGAAATTTTGAAACACAAGAATATCATCAATGGAGTTGCAAATTCACATCTTGACAGATTTAGATACAATGTATTTTTCCTCAATGTTTCAAGGATACTTCTTAGATGGCCAATGTGATCACCAAGTGTGGAACTAAAAACCAGTATATCATCGAAATGTGCCACACAACAACGATTGAGGAAAGGTTTTAGCACTTCATTCATTAGCTGCATGAATGTATATGGAGCATTACATAAGCCAAACGGCATTACTTCCATTCATATAAACCTTCACGAGTTTTAAAGGCAGTTTTCCATTCATCTCCTAGCCTGATTCGGATTTGATGGTAGCCACTGCGAAGATCCAATTTAGAAAAAATAGTATACCCTGCTAACCTTTCGATCATTTCTCCCATCCTCGGCAGCAGAAATCTGAACTTGACTGTAATCTTATTTATAGCTTTGTTGTCCATACACATCCTCTAATTCCCGTCTTTTTTGGGCACAAGCAGGACCGACACGGCACATGGGCTTAAACTGTGTTGTATCAATTATTTTTCCAACAATTCATCCACTATTTGCTGTAGGATTCGGTTCTCATTAGGACTGAGCTTGTAGTGAGGCCGGTTAGGCAGTGTTGCTCCTGGTATGAGCTCAATCTGGTACTGGATGGTTCACATAGGGGGCAATTCAGCGGGTTGAGCTTCTGAGCTAACATCTGAGTATTGTTTAATCAAATTATCTATTTCCTCAGGTAGTGTTGTCTTGCCCACAGTAACATTTGTCTCTTTTACCACAAGAGCCAAAATTCTGGAGGCCTCCTTCCAGGCGTTGAGTAGTGCTGCCGTTGAGGCAGTGGACAAAGCAGTCTTATTTTTCTCAATACTAATTTCTGAACCGACATTACTTGGTAACAAGGGTAGTCGCCGGCCGTTCCACTCAAATGCATATGTATTGGCATGACAGTCGTATATAGCCCCTACATCGTATTGCCACAGCCTTCCCAAAATAATATGGCATATGTCCATCTCTAGCACATCGCATAAAACTTCGCAAGTATAATGCTTACCAATAGAAAAGGACACCCGACATAATTCGGCCACTGACATTTCCATCCCTTTTTTCACCCAGCTAATTTTGTATGGATTTGGATTCTTTGTGGTCTTTAATTACAGTGCTCGCACCATGGCTCAAGAAACTACATTTTTGGTGCACCCGATGTCTATCAACGGCTCACAAACCTTTCCGCGGATTGTGCATTTGGTACGAAACACAGCATTTCGTTATGTCATGTTGGGTTTTTTGGGGGCTAACAATAATTTCTCCATGATGCACACAAAGGGTTTTCCAACATCTCCTTCTACATCTTCCATTGCAAATTCACCTTCAGCTTCTAACTCAATCCCATCTTCATCCATATCAGCTTATAGCAATTGTAATTGTGGTCTCGTAGGACACTCATTTGACTTGTCTCTCGGCCTTCTTCGCGCTGGGTTACAATTTCTTCTTCGGAATCTGAGATATCCAGGTTTCCTAGTCGATCCAGTTCATTATCTCACTCTGAAGCTTCAATGATTTGTGAACCTCTTTGTCGTCGTCAGTCTCCATCAAAACCCCTCCTCGCAGCCAAACCTGCATTTGGAGCCGCGACTTGCACCGGATGCGTGCGATCCAATTTGGCGTTAATCGCCGTTAGCTCCTGCCGAACCTCTCCGAAGAACCGATGAACTTCAGTCGAAAGGTTTTCAGCTTGTTAAGCCAAGCTTCGATGTTCCACTATTTAGCAATGACTATTTAGCAATGCCCTAATTTTTCTATCTTTTCCCATTGACAACATTGAGATTCTCACTCTATATGACATTGTACAATACAGAAAAGTAAAGTAATTAAAATAAGTTGCACTTGCAAGTGAATTAAGATGTAATAACAAGAAGTAGAGCTAGTTTTTTTATTAAAAATATATGATATAGATACATATTGATTATAATATTATAATATTAAAAATTTGAATTAAAAAATGATATAGTAATTTTAAAAATAATAATAATTTATTTCAACAGCTTTTAATATATATATATTAAATATTTTAATTTTAATTGAAGTAGAAATAATAACACGATATTATAGATTGTTAGCTTAAAGTTACAAAATTAATTATTTAATAAAAAACAAACATTATGACAAATCATAGATGCATAGAGCAAAATAATAAAAGGATTTTTACATACATAACACCTAAAACTATTGAAAATACATATCTAACACCTAAACATTAATATTTACTTATCTACCACTCCATTACACATAATGTCACATCCCATCACTCTCAGTGGCCACCTTCACCGCAGTGCCCTTCGGCGGCGGCATCCAGCTCAACAGCGGCCAAACTTGGATCATCGACGTCCCAGCCAGGACCACCGGCGGCCGCGTGTGGGTCCGCATTCTGATGGAAATGGCATTAATGAGGTTAGTACCGACAGCAGCAACATCACATAGCCTTCTCCCTCCTAGCCTGCATCTCCAAGGCCTTCTCCATCCTCGATGTCGTCGCTGATCTCAAGTCCTCTTGTTCTGATTCCAGAAGCTATGAAGCAGATTTATTTGGCAACAATGGTGGGTTGCTAGATGGGATTTGGAGCCCCAGGAATTTGTTGGGAGCAATAGTGCCAAGATACACTACAAGCTAAAATCTTAGCCCAAACAGGTCCACCGCCAATATTAACACACCTAAGTGAGTCTGGCTCCTCGCAAGCGCCAACCATTCCCTCGTTCCCATATCATCTCCACCACAACGCAAGCCCAGCGCGCTCGAGAGAAAAATAGCGAGGAAGACAAAGGATATTAAGAAAGGGAGTGAGAGGAACGAAAGACGATGAATGGAAATGTTCTGATGCCTGTACCGACACTTCCGGCGGTGAGTCACTTTGAGCTATTTTGATTTGTTTATGGGTTGTAAACTTCCTTCGCGCGAACGAACGGAAGAGGACACGCATATAAACGGAGTGGTAGAGTAGAAGAAAATGGAGATTTTAAGTGGTAGATAAGTAAATATTAATGTTTAGGTGTTAGATATGTATTTTCAATAGTTTTAGATATTATGTATGTAAAAATCCCAATAATAAAATAAAAATTAATATTAAATGGCCATTAAATTATTTAAGTAGTTTTTTTTAAATAAAATGGAAATATTGTCTTAACTTTGTGTAATATATTTTAAAATATATATATTATTATTTATGACACATTTGTCAAACATATATGATGTATCCAATACATGTCAAGCAAGTACCCGAAATGACACGCTTTATTATTATGAAATATTAATGCATCATAGAAAGTAAATAACTTTATCATTTTTTCATGCAATAATGGCCAAGCATGAGTCCTTGATGCTGAAATTAAGATATTATCAACTTCATGGAAGCTCATTTTATCTAGCTAGCTTTATGCATGCATGCTCGCCCCCCCTTCATAAATTCAACATGGATATTCAGTGCATGTTCTTATGATAACATTAATAGAAAGCTATTGATAATAAAATGTCACAAGAATAATGTCTTAATGCCTTCATGTCTTGACTTTCTCAGACTTTTATTGCTGTTCAAGAAGGTGGTTTGTGAGATCCTCTGTTTCCAGTTTTCCAACTTTGTTCTCCTCATTCTTCCCCCACAGTACAGAATAAAGCCCCACCATTATAATTATGAACCCTATAAGCCTGCATTCATTAAAAAAATATAGGAAATTACTAAAATTTCTGTGAAATTTAGAGTCATATATACATAATTTTGGCAGTGTAAATGAGTAAAAAATCTATGGTTACGGCTATTATAATTACCCTCCAGAGTACAATTGATCTCCAAGTATAATGGCTGCGAGGATGGCCACCAAGACAGTCTGTACTGGTTGGAAAATAGCAACGATTAGTGGGCCTGCCCTATCAATGCACCAAGTCTGAAGAGAGAAGGTAATCCCTGAACCAACTAGGCCCTGAATATGACAAAAATACATTAATAATTTTTTGTCACTCATGGATTATTAAATTAATAAAAAATCTGGCTTGTTCAACGAATCTGTCCCCTCTAAAACATAACTGATGAGATGTTAGATACAATATTAGTTGTTCCTATTAATATCCTTCTCGTCAGCCTATCAACTTCAATAAAATATAGAATAATAAATGAGGGAGAGACAAGTGTCTACGTTCTTTCATTTTAATTTTTTAGCTTGAATTGTGATAAGCATGCCAATGGGAGAAAATAAGGAGAAAGATAAGTAAAATATCAATAAATAAATAGCCAACGGCTGGAGATTGAAAAGTTAATTGCGTACCGCATAAAGAACGGCAAGGAGCTCTTCTCCTGAATGGATCTTCCACCTCTCAACATCCCTTTCAGTGAATGCTGCTATGACAATAAACTGTATTACACCAAAAAAGCATGTGAGTGTCGTTACTGAGAGCCTAGCTGGGTAGTGCTTGAGCACCGGTACCTGAAAATTAGGATATTATTGAAATAATCAATATTAATTTTCAACGAAGAACCACAAACATCTAATAAATTGATTATTTATTTAACATGAGGAAGTTTTTGGAAGAAATTAAGGGTTTGATCATCATCAGTACCTGGAAAACCATCCAACCAGACCAAGCAACGCAGTTCAGTAGAATATAGACACAGCCTAAGGTCCAATGCATTATCTGGCTTGAAGAGATGAAGGATTTTCCCAATACTGTGAGGTTTAGGTGGTTTTTAAGAAGAGGAGAACCCTTATACAAGGTTAAGATGGTTGCTCCACTAATACAAACTGCAGTTCCCATCACTTTTGCAATGCCATACCTCTTCTTAATATTCAATTGTTCAAGCCTGCAATATTAACTACTGCCCATTATGTTACCAAAACAATTGTAAAGCAAGTCAAATTGAACTAATTACTACTTTTGCTGAAAAGTTGGAATCACCTTAAGGCTGCAGCCATGGCAAATGTGATCGCTGGAGTTGAATTTTGTATTGCAGATACATATGTTGGAGACAAGTAGTACAAACCCAGTATGTAAGACCCTTGGTTAGCTGCAATTCTACAAGGCATTCAGTGATTAATAAACATGGTGAATTTTGAAAAAAACCACCATACTTGTCTGTATAAACTGCTGGTGGGTTATTTGATTAGCTGAATTATTGCCTAATTACCCACAAAGCGCAAGAAGAAACAACTCAATTAGGATCGAGAAGGTAAGAGGTGGCCTGTCATTCCTGAAGAGAAAACAGAATGGAGTATGCAGTCATTAATTTGCAGGGAAAAAAAATAGTATTTTACGCTCCATTACACTTGCGTGACATTCAATTAAGAAATTCAATGCCTTACTTCTCTAGAAAATAGGCAAAGGGAGCCAGCAAAACTACAGCAATGATATTTCTGTAGACAAGGAGTAGGAGTTTGCTTATCCCCATGTTTAGCGCCACTCTTGACACTATGTGAGATCCTGCATAGCACAAGTGAAGCAAAAATACGGTTATGAGGAGTTTCAACTTCTTAGAAAATTGAGACTCTCTTCCCATCTTTTTTTTTTTTGGTCACACTTTAGTTCTCTCCCTCAACTGCTCAAGAGCTTGGCTTAATATGGTGCTTGAATAGAGAAGAGATAAGGGAACATATATATACGAACCATCTTTATTATTTAAGTAAAAAACAGGGAGAAACTGGCCATGTAAACATTAAACTAATGGGAATGGACGGTATGCAGTAATACGCACTCTATCATCTTACAATTGCAAACCAACCATATTTTTGTTCAAGGTATTTATTGCTTATCAGCTTGGCTGTCATGATAAAATTATAATAATGAGTTTGAGTAAGTTCATGATCTGGCTCATTTGTTATGAAAAAAAAATTATGATTTCAATGGAAACTATAAAATAAAAAAAGAAATTAAAAGATAAGTAAGAAAAAAAAGTTGAGATAAATTGATCGAAATTCTTATAGCATTACATTTAAACCCCTTGAATCCTACTATGAAAAAAAAAAAACTTTACATTAGATTATTAATAGATTTGAGCATTTTTTTTTTCTTTTTGTTTTTCTTTTTTGAGTGGAGATCCACAGTGACAAAGCCAAATCATTGGATTTAATGAGAATGATTGTGACGTTGCGGAACTTAATTTGTCCACTATTGAGCAATGACTATTTAGCAACGCCCTAATTTTTCTATCTTTTCCCATTGAGATTCTCACTCTATATGACATTGTACAATATAGAAAAGGAAAGTAATTAAAATAAGTTGCACTTGCAAGTGAATTAAGATGTAATAATAGGAAGTAGAGATAGTTTTACTATTAAAATTATATGATATAGATACATATTGAATATAATATTATAATATTAAAATTTTGAATTAAAAAATGATATAGTAATTTTATAAATAATAATAATTTATTTCAATCTCTTTTAAAATAAAAAATATAAATCTATTAAATATTTTAATTTTAATTGAAGGAGAAATATTCACACGGTATTATAGATTGTTAGCTTAAAGTTACAAAATTAATTATTTAATAAAAAATAAACATTATAGCAAATCATAGATACATAGAGCAAAATAATAAAATAAAAATTAATATTAAATGCCCATTAAATTATTTAATTAGTTTTTTTAAAATAAAATGGAAATATTGGCTTAACTTTGTGTAATATATTTTTAAAATAAAATATTATTATTTATGACATGTTTGTCAAACATATATGATGTATCCAATACATGTCAAGCAAGTACCCAAAATGACACGTTTTATTATTATGAAATATTAATGCATCATAGAAGTAAATATTATCATTTTTTCAAGCAATAATGGGCAAGCATGAGTAAAAAATCCATGGCTACGGCTATTATGCTTACCCTCCAGAGTACAATTGATCTCCAAGTACAATGGCTGCGAGGATGGCCACCAAGACAGTCTGTACAGGTTGGAAAACAGCAACGAATAGTGGGCTTGCCCTATCAATGCACCAAGTCTGAAGAGAGAAGGTAATCTCTGAACCAACTAGGCCCTGATTATGACAAAAATACATTAATAATTTTTTGTCACTCATGGATTATTAAATCAATAAAAAATCCGGCTTGTTTAGCGAATCTGTCCCTTGTCCCTATACGTTAAAAACATCCAAAACATAACTGATGAGATGTTAGATACAATATTAGTTGTTCCTATTAATATCCTTCTCGTCAGCCTATCAACTTCAATAAAATGAAGAATAATAAATGAGGGAGAGACAAGTGTCTACGTTCTTTCATTTTAATTTTTTTAGCTTGAATTGTGATGAGCTTGCCAATGTGAGAAAATAAGGAGAGAGATAAGTAAAATATCAATAAATAAATAGCCAGCTGCTGGAGACTGAAGAGTTAATTGCGTACCGCATAAAGAACGGCAAGGAGCTCTTCTCCTGAATGGATCTTCCACCTCTCAACATCTCTTTCAATGAATGCTGCTATGACAATAAACTGTATTACACCTAGCTGGATAGTGCTTGAGCACTGGTACCTGAAAATTAGGATATTATTTAAATAATCAATATTAAGTTTCAACGATGAACCACAAACATCTAATAAATTGATTATTTATTTAACATGAGGAAGTTTTTGGAAGAAATTAAGGGCTTGATCATCATCAGTACCTGGAAAACCATCCAACCAGACCAAGCAATGCAGTTCAGTAGAATATAGACACAGCCTAAGGTCCAATGCATTATCTGGCTTGAAGAGATGAAGGATTTTCCCAGTACTGTAAGGTTTAGGTGGTTTTGAAGAAGAGGAGAGGTTAAGATGGTTGCTCCACTAATACAAACTGCAGTTCCCATCTCTTTTGCAATGCCATGCCTCTTCTTAATATTCAATGGTTCAAGCCTGCAATATTAACTACTGCCAATAATGTTACCAAAACAATTGTAAATTAAGCAAGTCAAATTGAACTAATTACTACTTTTGCGGAAAAGTTGGAATCACCTTAAGGCTGCAGCAATCGCAAATGTGATCGCTGGAGTTGAATTTTGTATTGCAGATACATATGTTGGAGACAAGTTGATGTAGGGATCCTGCAAAGAAGGTTAGAGCAAGCAGAACAAAACCAATAAAACAGAGCTCAGAACACAAGTTCTAAGAACCTGTAGCAATTCTATGAAGTTGTAAAATCAAGTTCCCTCTTCTTTCCCGTCCCCAATTCCTATATTACCTTGCCTGATAAAAAGCTACTAAAAAAGGTGTAAACAACCACTATTTGCACTCATGTGCAGCAGAACTAATAAAATGCAATAAAGTAGTAATCCTAACTAACTATCAGTAGTAAGTGGCAATAAGTTGTGCTGCCGGATAATGTTCATTAAGATGCTCCGCATCATTCGCCCCCACCATGAAGAATGCTGTCATCTCCTAATACAGATGTCACCCGGCCGTCATCAGGTGGTGAGTATGGATAAAGGTCAGCTTTCACGTAGCCGTTTTCATTAATTCTATGGAGGATTGGAAAAGGCCCAATATTTCTACGACTTAGCTTTGAATAAGTTCTCGGTGGTCGGCGTTCCTTGGTCAGGGGAACTAATACCAAGTCACCCGGATGAAAGATTTTTTCACGCCGATGAACATCTGCCCTGTTGCTTATAATAAGCATTGGCTTGATGCAGTTTTGCACGAACAGTAGATAGCTTATCTGTAAACTATTCAGCCATATTGGCAGCAGCCTTATTTGCACATTTTGGAATAACTGCAACATCCACAATAGTGTTTGGAAATTTGGTATAAACAATACTAAAAGGGCACATACCAGTTGGCCGATTTGACATTAGATTGAATGCAAATTCTGCTTGAGGAAGTACTTCATCCCATAGTTTCGGTTTTTGCTGTACCAAGTAGCGGAGCAAGTTCCCCAGTGTGTGGTTGACTACCTCTGTCTGGCCGTCAGTTTGCGGATGATAAGTCGAGCTAAGTTGTATTTTAGTATCCAATCATTTCCAAAGTTCTCTCCAAAAATGACTTATGAACTTCATATCACGATCCGAAGCTAGGGAGCGAGGAATGCCATGCAATCGTACGATCTCGCGAAAGAACAGCTTGGCAACGTTCAAAGCGTCGAAAGATTTTTTACATGGCACAAAATGCGTCATTTTTGAAAAACGATCTACGACCACCATAATTGAGTCATTGTCTCGACGCGAACGAGGTAGGCCAAGTATAAAATCTAGGCTTAAGTCTTCCCAAATAGAGTCCGGTACAGATAGCGGCAAATAAAGTCCAGTGTTCTGTCCTCCGCTTTTGTAGGCTTGACATATTGGGCATCTCTCTACAAATCGTGTCACATCTCTTCTTAAGTGAGGCCAAAAAAATTTGTTTTGTAACTGTAGAATGGTGTTGTCACGGTCCAAATGGGCGGATAAACTTCCGGCATGTATTTCCTTGATGATCTGCTGTCGCCAGGACGAATTAGGAATGCCAAGCAAATTTCCTTTAAAAAGGTAGCCGTGCCTGACCGAATAATCATCTACATGATCTCTTTGCATGTAACGTTGCCAAATTACAACAAAATCATGATCATCTGAATATAATTCCTGTAGGGATTCTAGGCCAACGAGTTTCGTTTGTAGCTGAGTGAGCAAAGCAGTATGTCAGCTTAAGGCATCCGCTACCCTATTTTGAGCACCGCTTTTGTGTTTTAACACAAACATAAATTTTTGTAGAAATAAGATCTAACGTGCATGCATTCGATTAATATTTTTTTGTGTATTTATATATTGCAAAGCCATGTGGTCGCTACAAAAAACAAAGTCTTGATGGAGTAAGTAGTGTTCCCACTGTTTTAAGGCCCTCACGACGGCATATAGCTCTTGTTCATAGACTGTCCACCGCTACCTCGAAGCACAGAGTTTCTCGCTGAAAAATTCTATAGGCTTGTTTTCCACTTTTCCTGAGTTAAGAGTTAAGACCGCTCCAATGCCAATTGACGAAGCATCTGTGTCTACAGCAAATGGTTTTTCAAAGTTAGGTAAAGCAAGAACCGGCGCTGAGGTAAGAGCTATTTTTATGTTTTCAAAACTTTGCTGTTGTGCGGCACCCCACTCAAATTTTTTTAGTTTCAGCACATCGGTGATTGGAGCCATACAACTACTGAATCCCTTAATAAATCTCTGGTAAAAATTTGCTAGCCCATGAAAACTTCATATGCCTGTTAGAGTTTTTGCCTTTTTTTGGTTTCGGCCACTGTTGAATAGCCGAAATTTTGGCAGGATCAGTACTAACGCCTTCAGCAGAAATTTTGAAACCCAAGAATGTCACCAATGGAATTGCGAATTCACATTTTGACAGATTTAGATACAATTTATTTTTCCTCAAATGTTTCAAGGTTACTTCTTAGATGGCCGATGTGATCACCAAGTGCGGAACTAAAAACCAATATATCATCGAAATATGCCACACAACAACGATTGAGGAAAGGTTTTAGCACTTTATTCATTAGTCGCATGAATTTAGATGGAGCATTACATAAGCCAAACCCCATTACCTTCCATTCATATAGACATTCGTGAGTTTTAAAGGCAGTTTTTCATTCATCTCCTGGCCTGATTCGGATTTGATGGTAGCCACTGCGAAGATCCAATTTAGAAAAAATAGTAGACCCTGCTAACCTTTCGATCATTTCTTCCATCCTCGGCAGCGGAAATCTGAACTTGACTATAATCTTATTTATAGCTCTTTACACATCCTCCAATTACCATCTTTTTCAGGCACAAGCAGGACTGGCACGGCATATGGGCTTAGACTGTGTTGTACAATTGTTTTTCCAACAATTCATCCACTATTTGCTGTAGGATTCGGTTCTCATTAGGACTGAGCTTGTAGTGAGGCAGGTTAGGTAGTGTTGCTCCTGGTATGAGCTCAATCTGGTGCTGGATGGTTCGCATAGGGGGCAATTCAGCGGGTTGAGCTTCTGAGCAAACATTTGAGTATTGTTTAATCATATTATCTATTTCCTCAGGTAGTGTTGTCTTGCCCACAGTAATATTTGTCTCTTTCACCACAAGAGCCAAAATTATGGAGGCCTCCTTCCAGGCGTTGAGTAGTGCTGCCGCTGAGACAGTGAACAAAGCTGTTTTATTTTTTTCAACACTAATTTCTGAACCGTCATTACTTGGTAACAAGCGCAGTCGCCGGCCGTTCCACTCAAATGCATAAGTATTGGCACGACAGTCGTATATAGCCCTTACATCGTATTGCCATGGCCTTCCCAAAATAATATGGCATACGTCCATCTCTAGCACATCGCATAAAACTTTGCAAGTATAATGCTTGCCAATAGAAAAGGACACCCGGCATAATTCGGTCATCGACATTTTCATCCCTTTTTTCACCCAGCTAATTTTGTATGGATTTGGATTTTTTGTGGTCTTTAATTGCAGTGCTCGCACCATGTCTATCAACAGCTCACAAACCTTTCCGCCGATTGTGCATTTGGTACGAAACGGAGCATTTCGTTGTGTCATGTTGGGTTGTTTGGGGGCTAACAATAATTTCTCCATGATGCACACAAGGGGTTCTCCACCATCTCCTTCTACATCTTCCATTGCAATCTCACCTTCAGCTTCTAACTCAATCCCATCTTCATCTATATCAGCTTCTAGCAATTGTAATTGTGGTCTCGTCGGACACTCATTTGACTCGTGTCCCTGTTGAAAACAGCGGAAACATTTGATGTTGGTTGGCTTAGCATACGAATTTTCCTTGTTTGGATCTCTTCCTTTCTGTACCACCTTTGTTTCTGGGGACTTGTTAGTTACATTGATTGGTCCCAAGTTCCCGGTGCTCACAATTGGAGATTTGTTGGCTTGATGCGAAGCTGTATTAGTGGAATTAGCAACTTCAGTTGCAGATTCATGAGATCGCCTTACTGGATGACGACGAGAATGCCTAAGCAGTTGCAACTCTACTTTTAAGGCATAATTCACCGTTTGGGATAAAGACCACATAGTATTTAATTCTAATTTGTCTTGAATCACCTCTCGAAGCCCGCCAATGTATCTGGCCACCAATTGATTCTATGATTCGTTTAAGTAATTTCTAACTCTTAAACGGTAGAATTCTTCCGTATATTCATTGATGGTCCTATTTCCTTGCACACAATGTTGATATTGTAGGTACAACATCTGTTCATAATCAATTGGTAAATAATGGCCTCGCAAAAACTGCTTCATTCGATGCCAACTGCGAACTGGGCCACGTCCTTCCCGGCGCCGTGTTTGAAGCACTTTCTCCCCCTGGAGTCTACAAGCCACATACTTCACTTGCTTTTCTGGGTTAATCTCCATGTATTCAAAAAACGTCTCAATTGACCTCTCCCAATCCAAGTAGTCTTCAATGTGTAATTTGCCATCAAAGTAAGGTATGTCAAGTTTTACCTGGAATTCATAGCGCGGATGTTCAATATTTGTCGGCATTCTTCGACGCTGTGTTACAATTTCTTCTTCGGAATCTGAGATATCCAGGTTTCCTAGTCGGTCCAGTTCATTATCAGACTCTGACGCTTCAATGATCTGCGAACCTCTTTGTCATCGTCAGTCTCTGATTTAATTTTTTATAAAAGTTTTAAAATCTCTAACATGTAATAGTGTTAAAAATTTGATTATAAATAGGAGTGTAAAGAGTACAATAAGAATAAAGCTTGATCATTGTCATTGGCATATAGTGTCTTGTTTTGATTCTCCTAATTTATGATTTAGATCAATGTTGTGTTTAAGTAGATTAACAATCAAATTTTCTTTTCCTTCTACTGAAAATTGAAGATTTTTTAACGTGAGTGCGTAACCTCAAATCCTAGGAAATATTTTAATTTATATAATTGCTTTATCTCAAATTCTTGATGAAACACTACTTCAGATATTCTTTTTCTCACCAATTATTTCTTATTTTAATTCTATCTTTCACATACACCAATAAAACGATGACTTCCGCTCCATTCAAAGTGTTTAGTGAACAAAGTGTAATCTCCTTGATATCATCAAAAAATTAAATCAGAGACCATCTGAACTCAGATTTTAGCAAATTTATATTCGAACTGAACGTATAAAAAATATGAACTCAACGACACCAAATTCGACTCAATCTTAGCCCAAATGAGTCCAAATCAAAGACCCAAAGCTCATTTGGAAGGTTCAAATCATAATTTAGACTATCATACGGTTTCCAAACTTGACATGCTTATAGTCGAATCGAGCGGCTCGACGAGATGAATCCAACGAGCCCAAGATCGTCGAATTCTGATATCATTAAATGCCATCAATTTTTTCTCTCTCTTTGCGATTGTAGTGAGAGAACCTCTGGGTATGGCGGGGTGGTGACCAAAGGTCACCTCCCCGCTCAAGCGGGGGCAGTGGTGACAGAAATGCTAGAGGCGACGAGCGACATCGATCAGGTGTTGCATAGGGAGGATTGAAGAAGTTAGGAGAGTGTTCTCCTAGTAAATCTGTGATGACTAGGGAGAAGGGGAAAGCTCAGAACTCAGTTAAAACTGGTCCAGATGGTTTGGTGGAAGGGCGCTGCGAGGTTAAGCCTCAGAGCGTTGATTCTAAAGGGGCGCAGCAGCTTGGGAAGGCTGGCTCTAGTCAACTTAGATCTGACGGGGCTAAAAAGGAAGTTTCTACCCCGAAGGAGGCTAAGGAACCGATCTCAATGTCGACGGTGAGTATGACGCTTAATCCAACGTTTAATGAAGAGGATTCTTTGATGGAGGTGGAAGAGTTAGATCATTCTGCGGAACGAAGGGTAGATGGGGAGGAGTTTTTTTATGTGAACGCAGCTATGTCGGGACGCTCCTGTCCGATGGAGGTTAGCTCGGATCTTGCGGATTGGAGTAATGGTGCGCTGGATAATGCAGCTACGGAGGGACGTATTTCGGCATTGGAGATGGACATTATTGTAGAAGACGCCGATGGTGTGCACGGAGCTGGAAGCTTTACCCCTGGCTCGAGGAAACCATCAGGTAACACCTCGACATGAGTGGAAATGTTGATTCTGGCCAGTCCAGTGTAAAATGTGGGGAGCTTAAAGGGAAGAGCGTGACCCAAGGAAGCTTGTTTTCGGCTGGTGTTGGGAACCCGTGGAGGAAGCCGGAGCATATCCCGATTCCGCGTCCCAAAGAGATAAATGCTATATCCGGGGATGGGACCTCTGTGGATCTCAATCTGGAGCTCGTTAAGGCCAATATGGATATGCTAGAGCATGCGGTTGTGGGGAAAATCCTGGGACGAAAAGCTTCATACTTCTTGTTGAAGTTGAAAATCCAACGGCATTAGGGAAGATTTGGTGAGTTTCAGCTAACTACTAAGGGCTTTGACTGATTCATCTGCATTTTCTCCTCTATGGAAGCTAGAGATGCGGTTCTATGTGGAGGTCCCTAGTTTATTGGGGGTAATTTTGTTGGATTGGATAGGTGGACGCCTTGTTTCTCCCCGGGGTCTATGGAAGGGTTGTCTTCCCCGGTTTGGATACGGTTGCCCAATCTCCCCTTGCAGTATTGGGATGATTGCAACATCTCTAGAATTGCTTCACGGATTGGTATCCCTCTCTAGATCGATGCGCAAACTAGAAACTGGGGCAGAAGAGAGTATGCCTGGGTGTGTGTCCGATGAATATGGTTAACAAGCTATAGGCAGGAATTTGGGTAAATGGTTTGAATGACAGATTCTACCAGAAGGTGGAGTATGAAGGCATTGGACTCATGTGTTATGGGTGTGGAAGAATTGGGCACCGAAGGGATTTCTGCCCCTCTAAGGTGGTGGGACAAGACAAACTAACGAACAAGCGACCGGGAGAGCTATTGGAAAAGAGAGAAGGAGGGGAGAACAGTCGACCTGGGATTTCTTCGGGTTGTCTGGAGAAATCTGACTTGGAGCAAAGAAAGAAAGGAAACCCGACATTGGTTACGAATGAAAACAGTAGCCTTTCTCGGGCTAATGGCAATATTGATAGAGACAAAGGTGTGGAACCACATCCTGAACAAAGGGGGGATACTACTGCAAGGGAGGCTAGCTCGCAGGAAGTTGAGGACCATCTGGGACCGTGGATCCAAGTTCCTCCTCGTCGCAGAAGGAATGTGAAGGCGCAAGGAAGAAGTAGGGAGACCAATGCTAGTAAACTGATGGTGAAACCCCCCACTTAGGTGGATTTGAGCAAAGTTAAAGAACCATCAAGCCAGGGGAAGCCTACTCGTAAGCAGGCAAAGATGGGTTTCAAATGACCCTTGTTGTTTACTGCAGGTATTAAACCTGTTTTTCCTACGACTACCAGGTTTTGATTTGGTAAGGAGCTTAGTCAAATGGGTCCCATTAGGGAGCTCCCAAGGAAAAGGAAGAAAGAGATGTTAGGTGAATATGGCGGCGAGGACACTTCCCCATTGGTTGTTTAGTGTCGTCCATCATTATCTGGAATTGCAGGGGTGCCCGGAAGAAGCAAACAGGTCACTACCTACTCAGCCTCATTGGTGGCAATGAGGTCTATTTTGTCGAATTAGTGGAGACGATGATTGAGGATATTTCTAGACCCGAGGTGGATACTCTCATTGGTAGTTGTTGGGATTTTTTTCACTTCCCAGCTAATGGTCGATCGGGTGGACTTCTAGCTTTGTGGAGAAGGGATATCACTCAGTTTGAAGTCATCAAGACGATGGACCAAGTTCTCGTTGGCCATCTGGTGTTACCTAACTCCCAAAAGTGGGCTATCGCTATAGTATATGCAAATAAAGACTATCATGCTAGACGTATTCTTTGGAATATGATTAGCTCTAGTATTGATGCTGACCTCCCGGTGATTGTGGGAGGAGATTTCAATTGCTGCCTTGGTCAAAGTGAGAAGAAAGGTGGCAGAAGATACAGCTACTCGGCGTTGCTCAGAAGATGGCATATTTTATGGTGGATAATGACTTGCACGATTTGGGGTTCTTAAGACCCAAATTTACTTGGTCAAACAACAAGTCAGGTAACAGTAAAATATAGGTGCGGCTAGACCGGATGCTGATGAATTCCGAAGGTCTTCGGTTGGCTCCCTTGGTCACGGTCAAGCATCTCTTGCGGTTGGCCTCCGATCATTGTCCGTTACTGCTAAACTTAATAGTTGCCATTCTGAGACCTGGGAGTAAATGGATCAGATTTGAAGATATCTGGAGGACATATCCTGCTACGTGGAAGCTAGTTTGGAAAAATTGGAACAAGGATGATCACGGACAGCCAGATGAAGTGTTGAACCGTAAGTGTTCTAGGACTCTCAGGGCTTTGTTTTTCTAGAGTTGTAATCGACTGAAGGAGCTTGGGGCGTTGAAGATGTCGCTGGAGGGTCGCATTGAGGAACTCCAAATGCTCGAATGTTCCAATGAGGAACTGGATGAAACCCAAGACTAGGAATTGAGAAAGAAAAGCTGTTAAGCTGAATGCTACTCTGGCTCGGTTAGCGACGTGGTGGAGTCAAAGGGCGAAGACCAAGTGGATTGAGGAAGTAGACGCTAACTCTCACTTCTTCCACTCGTTTTCTTCAGCACGACGAAGGGGTAACATGATTGTGGAAGTCCAGAAATCTAAGGGGAGAGAACTTTTGAACCGAACCTTATTCATGATGAGTTCTTAAAGTTCTTTATGCTCAAATGGAAAGATAGACATGTTTCCTTGGAAAACTGGCCTAACTTTCGGAGGGACGATATGATCCCGGACCTTATGAAGGCGGAATTGGAGGCGGAGGTCACTGAACTAGAGGTCCTGCAAGCTGTGTTCAGCATGGGGAATAACCGATCTCCAGGTATGGATGGTATTACAGCTTCTTTCCTTAAATTTTATTGGGAAATTATTAAATGTGATGTCACTCGTGCTATTCTTCACTTCTTTTGTACTAACTCTATGTGCGAAAGATGGAAAGATACATTTGTTGTCCTTATACCGAAGACTAATAATGCTATTGTGCGGGCGAAGTTTAGACCTATCAGTCTTTGTCAATCCTTTTACAAAGTGGTAGCCAAAATTTTGATCACTCGGATCAAACTGGTGCTGGGCAACATTATCAATGAAGAGCAAGGAGCTTTTGTCTCGGGGAGATCTATCTCTAACATGGACTATTAGCTCAGGAAATGATGTGTAAATTTCAATATTCATCCCAGAAGGCTGGAATGCCGGATTTGAAGTTGATATGGAGCAAGTATACAATTGTATGGCATGGGATACGCTACAGATAGTCATGGCTCTGATGGGGCTCTCTACTCGTTTTATTCAATGGGTCATCCAGTGCATTGCGAGGCCTCCATTTTCCCTCTTGATTAATGGTATTAGGACATCGTGGATTCATGCTATGAGTGGGCTTCGACAAGGGTGCCCCTTGTCACCTTATCTGTTCATACTTTGCTCCGAACTCCTAACTAAAGCTTTCAGGCAGAAAGGAGGACAGCCTGGGATACATATTGTTAATAATGTTGAAAGTATTTCGCATTTGTTGTATGCAGATGACATCCTTGTGTTTGCTGAAGCTAATAGATGTAATGTTGTCCGGATTATGAGTATCTTAGATGATTATTGCAAATGGACGGGGAAGAGCATTAATGGGGAGAAGTTGGCCATCCTTTTTAACAAGAGGTGCCCAGGATGGAAGAGGATGATTGCTAAGTTGATGGGCTATAGAAGGGTGAACTCTTTTGAATATTTGGGATTACCCTTGTTTATGAGGAAATTAACCTCTGCTGATTTCACCAAAATCATCTAGTGTGCGCACGAGAAGACAAATATCTGGGGGAAGAAGCATCTTTCATATGCGGGATCTCTACTGATCCAAACCTCTCTTCTAATTATCCCCATGTACCTGATTACACACACGGAGGTTCCTATGGTGTGTTATGCTCTTTGGAGAAACTGGGTAGACGTTTCCTGTGACAGAAGGATTCTAATAGCAGAGGGATTCAACCTCGATCATCCATATAAACCACTCCCAAAGTACTCTTGATCTTCCTTCTATTAACAGGAAATGCCACTCTTAGAAATCTATAAATAGACTCCTCACTTCTCATGAAAGGGGGGGACCCCAAGCAAGAGGGCAAGAGAGAGATCAGATATCACTCTTGCCTCCTCGCTCCTCCTCGACCACCGTCTGAACTTTCGCTAGAGTTCAACCGGACCACCACCGGAAGTCGGAGTTCCGCCAGACCACCACCCGACGTCGAACTTCCGTCGGATCACCGCCTGAACTTCTATTAGAGTTCCACCGGACCACCGCCTGACACCGGAGTTCCGTCAAACCACAACCCAACACCGGACTTCCATCGGACCATCATTTAACGCCGGAGTTCCGGGGACCACCACTTGATGTCAGACATCCGCCATACCACCGTCTAACGCCAAAGTTCTACCATACAATCGCCTGACGTAAGAGTTCCATTGGACATCCATCCGACGCCGAAGTTTCGCCGGACCACCACCCAATGTTGAATTTTCGCCGGACCACCGCCTAACGCCGGAGTTTTGCCATACAACAACCTGATGTCGTAGTTCCGTTGGACCACCGCCCAAGGCCGGAGTTTTGCCGGACCACCACCCAACACCAGACTTTTGCTGGACGACCACCTTATAACTATGGTCTTTCAGACACCTGTCTCATGCCAACTATGGTCCTTTCAACCTCCGTCACCTATTACGGTCCTTCTGACCTCTATCGCCTACTACGGTCCTTCCGATCTCCATCGCAAGACAACAGTCTTTTTGACCCCTATTTCCTGTCGACTATGATCTTTCCGACCTCTGTCGCCTACTAGGTCCTTCAGACCTCCATCGCCAAACAACAAACTTTCTGACCCTTATCTCTTGCCGACTACGGTCCTTCTAAACTCCATCGCCTACTATGGTCCTTCCAACCTCCATCGCCTACTACGATCCTTCTGACCTCCATCACTAGACAATAATCTTTCTGACCCCTCTCTCTAACTAACTATAGTTTTTCCGACCTCAGTCACCTACTACAGTCATTCCGACCTCCATCGCTAGACAACGATCTTTTTGACCCCTATCTTCTGTTGACTATGGTCCTTCCGATATTTATTGCCTACTACAGTCCTCCCGACCTCCATCGCCAGACAATAATTTTTCTAACCCCTGTTTCCTGCTAACTATTGTCCTTTCGACCTCAATTGCCTACTATGATCCTTCTGACCTCCATTGATAGATAATGGTCTTTCTGACCCATGTCTACTATCGATTATGGTTCTTCCGACCTCCGTCGCCTACTACGGTCCTTCCAACCTACATAGCCTGACAACGGTCTTTTTAACCTCTGTCTTCTATCGACGATGGTGCTTCCTACCTATGTCACCTACTATCATCCTTCTGACCTCTATCGCCAGACAAATAACCTTTCTAACCCCTATCTCCTACCGACTATGGTCCTTCCGACCTCCGTCGTCTACTACGGTCCTTCCGACATCCATCACCAGACAACGGTCTTTTTGGCACCTATCTCCTGTCGATTATGGTCCTTTCGACCTCCGTCACCTACTACGGTCCTTCCGAACTCCATCGCCAAACAACAAACTTTGTGGCCCTATCTCCCATCGACTACGGTCCTTCCGACCTTCGTCGCCTACTATGATCCTTCTGACCTCCATCGCTAGACAAAGATATTTTTGACATCTGTCTTCTGCTGACTATGGTCCTTCTGACCTCCATCACCTATTACTATCCTTCCAACCTCTATCGCTAGAAAACAGTCTTTTTGACCCCTGTCTCATGTCGACTATGGTCCTTCTGACCTCCATCGCCTACTACGTTCCTTCCAACCTCCATCGCTCGACAACAGTTTTTTGGCCCCCGTCTCCTGCCGACTATGTTCCTTTCGACATTTGTCGCCTACTACGGTTCTTCCGACCTCTGTCACCTACTACAGTCTTTCTGACCTCCATTATCGGACAATGGTTGTTTTGACCCCTGTATCCTGCAGACTATGGTTCTTTTGACCTTTGTCACCTACCACCGTCCTCCTGCCGACTATGGTTCTGCTTACTAAACGGACATTTCAATACTAATTTTTTCAATTCACATCATGTAATATGATGTACATTTGCTACATCAACCTAAGGCCTTCCCCTCAAGGAAGGGCATCATTTGTAATTAACTGCAAATAATAGTTGATTCATTCAAATCGGGCCAAGCCCCGTGATTTTCCCCCTTTTCAGGGATTTTCACGTAAAAACTATAGTGTCTCTTATGAACTCTACACCCTCTCTTTTATCTGCGTGTGTGTTGGATCTTCGTACAAAGCTAAGACATTGAGTTTTATATTTCTCTACCGCCGCGAATATTCCAGAATGCAACACCTAGAATATTTTTTGTTGTGTTAGAAATGAAATTCAGTTGAAGATGAATTAATGTTTGATATGTCCCTTAGACTATCTCCAACTGAACTGCATACAGTAGTATGTCGTCCGCCATTCGCTCTATTTGAAAGCTAAATCATATGCAAAAATCACTACAGGAAAATTATCTATTACCGGCAGATTTTCATGCGAAAAATTATTTATTTTCCAGCGGATTTAATAGTTTTCTGACGAAAAAATTTTCGCCGTTAAAACGAGCGTCGGAAAAAAATTTCGGCGGAAACAATGCGCTGGACAAATTTTTCCGGTGGAATCGGGCCGCCGGTAATTTCTTCGGCGGCTGTCCGGCGGAAAAATGTTGCCAGAATAAAAAAAATAATAAGAAAAATCTCATTTGACCAGCCAACCGACCCCAGCTAGCAAACCCGCACCCTACCTTGTGAGCTGCCGCCAGTCAGCCCGAACTTGGCCCAGCCAGCCAACCCGAGCCCTCATCCAGAGAACCCAACCCGCCTGCCCGAACCCACGACCCCAAGCTAGCCTGATCCAACACACACGTTTACGCCTGGATTCGAACCCCAGCCACTTCGAAGAAGTTTAGAGCACCTTCCACTTTGCTGCATTGCATAAAACATTAAATTATATATTTTATATTTAAATACTATCAGCGATATTATATTTTAAAATAATAAAAGAACATCTTCTTTACTATTTCTTAAAGCAGCTTTTTAATACAAAAATTTAAATTTTTTTATTAGAAAGTTGCTTTAAGAAACAGTAAGAAAGCTGCCTCAAGCAAAGCCGATGGATTTAAGTAATATGACCTAAATTTAAAGCAATCGTTTAATTGTGATGAAATTTAACTATAACTTTTTTAGATTTGATGCGAGCAAAATTGTCATTTGGGAGATTTAATAGGGAAATTGATGGATTTTTTTCCCGTATTTATAGTAGGGATAATGGATAGGGATATCGATTTTTTTGTGCGGAGCAAGTATTGAGATTGAGGACCAATTACTCGTCTTTTGAATCAACTATAGATTCTGTGACATGACGTGCTCGAGACTTTTATTCTCCCATGGCGTGGAAGCATCCGCATGACAAAAAAGGTGGTAGGATCATGACTGATTTTGTTTGAGATAACTTTCTGATTGCTTTATAAAATATATTTTTAGTATCAAATTTCTTTTACTAAAAGATTGTTTTAAAAATAAGAAAGAAAGCTATCCGAAATAAAGCCCAGTCTATAAAATTTCAAGCAAATGCTATAAAATTAATCATTCTTATACTTCTTTGGATAGGATGGCTGCCAATAACCATACTATATTTTGGTTTATTAGATCAAACTTTGATGCCTACTCCATTTTTGAAATTCTAATTGTATATTTATTTTTCATTTTCTATTAGTAAAGCTACAACAATAGAGACTGCATATTATACCTTTTTTTGATATATTGTACTTTTGATGGATTGAGTTGGACCTCACTTTTGAATATCAAGAGGACAAATGAGACATAGGTTTTGAGAGGTATTTATTTAGTGAAGTTGTAAAATAGAATCTATGAGCTCATATATTGTAATGTTTTTATCGAGTCAATATTCCCTGTAATTGTGATCCACATATATTCCCTAGCTACGATGTGGATAGATTCTATTCGGGCTTCGTTTGAGATAGCTAGCTTTCTTACTATTTGCAGTTTTTTAATAAAAAATTTCTAAGTAAAAAAAGAATTATGTACTAAAAAATTGTTTAAAAAAGTATAAAGAAAGTTACCTAAATGAAGGCTTAGGTTTGGTCTAACAAGAGAATATGTTGAGGCATATTTAGTATATTAATTAAGAAACTCATTTCTAATATGTTGTAAATTTGTCTAAATAGTTTGATTGGACTCGAAATTAGCACAAATATCATTTGTTATGATCTAGAATCTAATCAAACCTAATTTAAATATAAAACTAAAAAAGTAAATAAAAAATATATATTTTCCAATTTCAACATAACTTATTCGAAGAAATTTTTACGCGTGGAGTTCGGACGGGAGAACCATCCTAATTTTGTGAGGGTACACAACAAATATAATATAAAAAGTAAAACTGTGGACTCTCATAGAGTCCAGACAGTTCTCCACATGTAATAATCTCTAGTCCGGACTCCACACGTAATAATCTCTCACTTATTCGACTCAAAATGTCTTGCTGCATTGCAACTTGCAAATGCTACAAGATGGCTTTCTTTGTGAAAGGTTGACTGCTTTGGATCCTGAGGAAAAAAAGAAAAAAACAAAAGGATTAGAAAAAGGAAGGCTAAAGTAAAGATAGAGATGCTGCATGCATTATTGCCCGAGGACTTATTGAGTAGAAAATAAATAATTATGCGCACTTCAAACTGGTGTTGACCACCAAATAATTTAAGAAAAAGGTTGCAAAGGAATGTGATTGGGGATATTCTACTTTCAAATTTAGACAGAAGCTAAGCAACCCTTCTGTCGTATTTAATTTAAACTTATTTTATTTAATAATTCTCATTTAGTCTCAGAGTATCACGTTGCTCTAATTTAATCTCTCAGCCATGCAAAATCGATCCAAACTAACCCCTCATATTATAATTGTGATATGAAATTGATCATAATTTAGTCTCAAAGAGACTACAGTTGAGAGAGTAAATTGGAGCAATGATATACTTTGAGATTCGATTTGTCATATTTGAATAATCAGGAGATTATTTTGAAATTTAATATATTATACATCAAAGAACTAATAAATATATACTATGGATTATCTGCAGATACTGTAATAATTGTGGAGATATAGTTTCTACCTTCCATTTGTTTCTTTTATTTATTTTGGACATTTGTGATGAATTCCACTGAAATTCAAAGTAGTTTTAAAAGAGAGTGGGATATTAGATTCATCTATTATAATGTTGGTGTTGCATTGACATTTGTCACGTTCCTCATAAATAAAGTGTTATTTGTTCACCAATTATATGCATCATCGACAAATACGACAAGCAAAACTATGGAAAAATCATCCAATACCAACGAAAATTTTCGGCGGTTAAAACCCCGCAAGAAAAATCACGTAGGAAATTGAAACCGATAATCCTTTTTCGGCGGTGATATCTGCTGGAGGTTTTCTGGCGGCTATAATTAACCACCGAAAATTTCTGACGCCAAGACCGCAGGTAAACCGCAGGAAATTACCGACGGTCAAACCGCTATTTATTTTTTGGCGGCCGAATAGCCGCCAGTAATTACTGGAAATTTCGGCTGTCAAAGTGCTCGTATAACCCCCGCTTTGTACCCAGTGGCGGAGCCAGAAAATATATTTAGGGGGGGGGGGCCTAAATTATATATATATTTCTAATTTTCTTTTAACTTTTTACATCCAGGCTTAGGACCAATATAATCAGTATTAAAAATGATAAAACTTTGATGGTGAATTAGTTTATTTTCTTCCTTCACAAAATGACTTCAATCATCAAATCACTCGATTTTTGCTAGAACATGTTTAATATATTAACTAAATACGTGATATTAAAAATATCATTGCACAAAAAAAAAATTATAAAATCTCTTTAAGATTGAATCAACATAGGATTAAGCTAATATCAATCAAGAAAAAAATATAAATGAATAGGAAATTAAATTGTGAGTGATTTGAATGGATGACCGATGTCAAATTTCTTGATCGTGGACCATTTATTGGGCATTTAAATGTCTTAGTGATATCAAAATTCAACGATCTTGGGCTCGTTGGATTCGTCTTGTCTAGCCACTCGATTCAACTATAAGCATGTTATGTTTGGAAATTGTTTGGTAATCCAAATTATGGTTTGAAACTTCCAAATATGTTTTGGGTCTTTGATTTGGAGTCATTTGGGTTCGGATTGAGTTGAATTTGGTGTCGTTAGGTTCGTATTTTCGAGACGTTCAGTTTGACTGTAAGTTTACTGAAATCGGAGTTCAAATGATCTCCGGTTTAATTTTTGAAGTTTCCAACTTGATTTTGTCTTGAGACTAATGATTATCACTATCTTTCCTTTATAAGTTCCTTTATCATACCTATATTGTATAACTGACGCTACTGATGAGAATGACAGATACGATTTATAATCAATAACAATCCAAAATTAAGACAATAACGACTGTAAAACTCATCTCTATCAATTTTGTATTAGAAAATTAATCCTCAACATAAGTACAAAGCTAATAAACATTAAATTTTAAAATATATACGAAAAGCATGTAAAAAAGGGAAACATATTAATTATTATATATTAATGCTAACAATAGTGACGTGCTCTGTATTGTCCTACAATAGCATATATTTTTAACTTGCAGCTAGGGGTGTCAATATTTGACATGACATGAAAACCTGATCCGAAGCCGATCCAGAAATTTCGGGTTGGACCCGACCCGATTTCAAAACGGGTCGAGTTCGGGTTCCCAAATTCGACCTGTTTGAAAAATGGGTTGGGTTTGGGTAGATGGGTTGCCGGGTCAACCTGAAAACCTGTTTAAAATGAGCTGCCCGTGCTGCCTGAGACTGCCCGAACCTGCCCCGGCTGCCCACACCTGCCGGCTGCCCACGCCTGCCAGCTGCACCCCGAGCCCAAGGCTGCCCCCGCACCTGCCCGCTTGCGCTAGCAAATGTCCGCGCTGCCACGTCTTCCCACTCGCATTCGCGCCCCCGTCCAGCTCGCAGCCGACCTTCCCAAGCGCCCGCCATTCCGCCGTCCCTCCGCCGCCATAAGCGGAACCGTGTCGGGTCAGGTCAACTCGGCAACACGACGGGTCGGGTCTGGGTCAAAATTTCTGACCCGTGTACATATCCGTGTCGGGTTAGGGTCGAGCCGTTTAAACCCGGGTTAGTTCCAGGTTCAACCCGAACTCGACTCGAAACCCGATTTTGACATCCCCACTTGCACCAATATAAATCCCCAATTATTTTCTACTAATATATAAACAATCAAGCCATAATATAACTTGAGTACTTGATGTATATCATTTTCATGAAAAAAGCATTAAACCAACATATACTCGGTAACTTAAAACAAAGATAAAACTAATGAAATTTCTAATAAGATATTTTCAATAGCAAAATGATAGCCCAATCATGTGCTATCTTTCTCATATCTACAAAAATTAATATCATTTTATCCATATTTTTTAAGTTAGAATTGATATCAAGTTTACTACTTGCAGAAAACATATATTGCATATTTGAATATGTTATTTTGATCGCAGTATATTTGTATATAGGCCTCTCATTTTTAGATAAATGTGTAAGATTATTATTTTTGGTAACCTTTTGAAACAGTTCTCTCTCATAATCATGGTTGCCCTGCAAATATATATATATATATATATACACTACTACAACTACTATATAAAAGTAGCTTGGGATTTCACCTATAACAAATCTTGAACGTTCATCTCTAAATTTAAAATTAATCTACAATGTTAATATATAACTCTTTAAATTCTATAATTTATCACTTCCTATATAAAAGTGGCTTGAGATTCCACCCATAGCAAATATTGATCTTTCATATCTAAATTTTAAATTAATATGCAGCGTCCATATATAACTCTTTAAATTCTATCATTTATCACTTTCGATAAAATATTTATTTATTCATTTATTTATTGTCATTATTATTCATTTATTTATGATTCCTTTTATTATTTTCTTTCATTTAAAGCTCTTCATGTTCTTAATTTATTTCATTGTCGTGGGTTTAATTTCAAATCCAAACTTTCTAAAAAACAAGCATTTCTATATTACACCTCGTCGTTCGACTGCAAATTCCCGCACGGTTAACCCTAGCTTATACATCTTACAGCCGAATGACTTCCGCAAGCTATCACACCGGGCGTCCGTTCTCCGTTCGTATTTACATTCCTGCCAATAACCCTAGCCGAATGCATACATCTTCCCACTGACCGACTTCTTTATCTCCTCCAGATCATTTCAAAGCTAACACACCCGAGCATTCCACTTCCAAATGCTGCAACAAGTTGTTTCACTTCCGCAACAACGCATGCATTTACACCCGATCGGTTACTTCTCCTTCCCAACCCTTCCAAAGCCTCTTGCCGCATTGACAAGGTACCTTCCCAAACACATGTCCATTTAAAAATCACTTCTTCTCACTTCTTTCGCTTTCTCACTCTTTGACACAGTATTGCTTCTTGCTCATCTCCCTCTCACCGAACACAACCCCTCATCCGTCTTTGTGTCTCGCCAAAACCATCAAAATTACTAATTAATAATAAAAATATAATAAATTAAAGGTCATGATTCAATCTGAATATATAGTTAAAATGAAAAACTAGGTTTTTATTTGAGAAGAAACTCAAGCGGCTTTTATAATAGTAATATAGAATTATTAATTGCTTTAATTTATTATATATTAGTATAGATTTATTAATTACTTTAAATTTTAAAATCGGAGACCGTTTGGTAACTCAAATTGCGGTTTGAACCTTCCAACAGCGCTTTGAACTCTTGATTCGGACTTATTTGGGCTCGGATTGGGTCGATCTTGGTGTTTTTGGGTTCGTATTTCCGAGACGCTTAGTTTGACTGTAAGATCGTTGAAATCGGAGTTCGGATGCTCCCGGATTTAATTTTTGAAGTCTCCAACTAGTTTTTGCCTCGAGATTCGTGCCTGATCAAGCTAATTTTGTGATGATGTATCAATTTTATTAAAATCTTAATTTATTTTAAATTAGAAATATAATTGTTGTTACACTTACTTGAAATGATAAATTTATTTCTTACCTATCTTTATAAAATATTTTGAATTAATTAAATAATATTTACAATTTTATAATATGAAGTAATTATTTAAATTTTATTAATATGTATTTAATGCGTGTACAATTATAGTAGTTATTAACAATTAGAAGATTTTGTTCCAGAAATGCGATATCCAGCACGAGTGCGGTTCTCCGTCCCCGCTCGCTATATAAAAGGTGAGCCTTCAGGACTTACGAACCCACTGGAAAGTGCAGTCGGTCTTCGCTCCAGCTTCTTCGGTCTCTCGACTTTGCAGCGAAGTTAACGACTGAGAAAAGATGCAGATATTTGTCAAAACTCTTACGGGGAAAACCATAACTCTCGAGGTTGAGAGCAGCGATACCATCGACAACGTCAAAGCCAAGATCCAGGTACGTTCCAATTTTTATTCTACTGGGCCCTCGATCTAGGGTTTGACAAACATGTTAGTATCGTAACGAATGAATTTATTTGTATCCCTTCTTGATCTGGAAGTACTTTTCGCCTTCTTTTATGCAGCCTAAGTGGTTGGGGCCTGTTTTCTGATCATGGTTGCACCTTTTCCTTTTTTACGTCGCATGTTTGAAATCGATTTCCTTACCTTTCTGGTTTTGGCAGGCTTTGCCTTTGCCATCTTCCGAATTTTTGGTTGGACTGTCATTAATAGTTTAATTGGGGATATAAATCCAATAGGGTTGCATAACTTGCACTTGGTTGATCGTTTGAAAGATTTCACTCCTTTTGCATTACAATAGAGTTTTAATTTATTTGTTGACATTCAAATGAACATAATTGAGGATTGGAGATTTACGATATATGAGCGGGCGGTTGTATGGAAATCACACGAGGGCTTCTTTTCGCCTTTATTTTTTTGGTCCTTATGGAGGTAGTATCTCGTCTGATATATGCCGTTCTTCAATGGAACCAAGTATTTCCTGTATACCCCATCTGAATACCGGTATTATGTAATGATCCTTCACCTGCAACAGCTGTAATTTGGGAATATTTCACTGGTAGATTGAAAAGGGGAAAATATTGTATGCTTTTCCATTGCAATAAGCTTTTCTATTTCTGAATATATTTGACCTACTTCATATCTCTCTAATAGATGAGGGTATATGTTTTAGAGTTAAGTCTATGTGGTCAAATGTAGAATTTTCCTAGTAATATAGAGTTCTATGCCATAAGAAAATATTATAGAGTTAAAGGAAAATTTTATATATTTGTTGCATCATGGAATATTCACGGCGATAGAGAAATATTAAGTTTTAACATCTTAGATTTGTATGAAGATCCAACACACAATCAGATAAAAGAGAAAGTTGAGTGTTCATAAGAGACTCTAGAGTTTTTACATGGAAACCCCTAAAAAGGGGAAAAACCATGGGGTCTGACCCAGTTTGAATGAATCCACTAGTGTTTGTAGTCGATTACAAATGAGGTCCTTCCTTGGGGGGAAGACCTTGACTTAATGTAGCAAATATACATCACATAGAGTGCATTACATGGTGGGAATTAAAAGAATTAGTATTGACATATTTGTTTAGTCGGTAGGATCATAGTTGGCGGGCGAAGAAGGTTGGAAAGATGGTAGTCGAGTGACGATGGTCAAAATGACCATAGATGGTGGGCGACGGAGGTCAGAAAGACCGTTGTTTGTTAACGGAGGTCAATAGGTTCGTAGTATGGGCGACGAAGCTCAGAAGGAGCGTAATCTGGCGACGGAGGTCGGAAGGACCGCAGTCGGTCGGCGGCCAACAGTGGTCAAAAAGACCGTTGTTTGGTGACGGAGATCGGAAGGACCATAATCTGGTGATGGAGGTTAGAAGGACAGTAGTTGGCAGACGACAGTGGTTAGAAAGACCGTTGTCCGGTGAGGAAGGTTGGAAAGTCGTAATCTGGCAACGAAGGTCAGAAGGACCATAGTCAGCATGAGATAATGGTCAGAAAGGTTATTATCTGGCGACGGAGGTTGGAAGGACCGTAGTCAGTAGGCGAAAGTGGTTAGAAAAATCGTTGTTTGGCGTCAGTTGTTGGGGGGAAGTCCGATGATAATCGATGGCAGGGAATAAGTTCGACGACCGTCGGTGGCTGGGCAAAAGTCTGGTGTCAGTCTATTGCCAGGCTGAAGTCCGGCGACGGTCGGTGGACGAAAAGGAGTTTGGTGGCAAAAGAACTCTCTCTATTTCTTCCTTATTTGCTTTTCTTCCCCTGCTTCCTCCCCCTTTCCATGAGCAATGAGGGGTCTATTTGTAGTTTTCTGATAGTGGCATATCCAGTCAATATGGAGGAGATCAAGGACATGTTGGGATTAGTTTGAATGGACGGCCAATATTGATCCCCTTGATCGTGGACTGTTTACTGGGCATTTAAATGTCTTAATGATATTAGAATTCAACGATCATGGGCTTGTTGGATTCGTCTTGTCGAGCCGCTCGATTCGACTATAAGCATGTCACATTTGGAAATCATTTGACCATCCAATTTGTGGTTTGAACTTTCCAAAAATGCTTCCAGTCTTTGATTTGGACCCATTTGGGCTCGAATTGAGTCGAATTTGGTGTCGTTGGGTTTGTCTTTTTGAGCAGTTCAGTTAGACTATAAGTTTGTTGAAATCGTAGCTCATATGGTCCCATATTTAATTTTGGAAGCTTCCAACTTGATTTTGCCTCAAGATTTGTGCCTGATCAAGATAATTTTTTGATGATATATCAATATTAATATTAGGCTAGATATGCTATATGGATGATGTGAAGTAAAAAAGTCTTTGATAAAAAAGTTGAACATGATGGATATGAGAACGTTATGATTTATTGTAGTTTGATCATGTTCGATGAGGGTTATGATGTACCAATAAGATATGTAGATAACATTAATATGGATTATTAAGAATGAAGATTGGCGGATTTGTGATAGCATGATTAAAAGTCTTGTATATATTGCAATCAATAAATTTTGTATCTCAAGTACACTCAAAATGAATGAATGTCTGAATGGAGAATGAGGATTCATGTGCCAACTCCAGATAGTTGGGATAAAGTTACTACTGATGATATGACTTTAATATCATTGAGGTTTGCAAATTTGGACCCTATGTCCTCAAAATGTTGTGTCTATTGGCTGGTAATAGCAAGGAGGAGGAAATGAATAAAATGACATAGATGAGATAGACAACGAAAAATAGAAGAAGAGGAAAAGGATAAAAAAATTGAGGCAATTTTTTTTTTATGTTTTTTTTCCCATACTTCAAACCCATCATAATACAAGTCTATATATAGTTGTTTGGAAATTTCTAGTTCAAGCATTAACAAATGACTTTTCATTTCTTAAAGTTTAGACTTTCAGACTTTAACCTCTAAATCTTTCCAATGTATCTTCAAACATCTAGAATAGGTTTATTTTCCAACACCCCTCCCCTTGAAATTTGTTCCTCCATTTACCATAACTCCAAGCATCTTCCTCTGGCATTGAAAAACTTCAACTTTAAGTGCTTTTTTAAACACATCAAGAACTTAATCATTTGTTGTACAGTGAAAAAGAGTTTCAATGTGCTTGGATCCTTCATGTAGAGGGTTTTTGGCTAAAGAAATTGTTGACTTCTTATCAACATAAATCTTTGTTGAAAGTTATTATTGTAGCTTAAGATACTAAAGTAATCTTTTTTATCCTTATAACATGGAAAACATAAGAAGTTGCAGTTATATATACTGCTTCACATGTTGATTCAACAACAGTAGATTGCTTCTTGGGAGACCATGCAAAAGCTGCATTAACTAGATAAAATACAAACTCAATAGTGCTCTTGCAATCATTGCTGCTTCCATATATTCACCATCACTGAATCCAACAAGATCCATCTTTTTTGTTGATGAATAAAGGAGACCATAAATGAGAATCATTGTGTGGCCACTTTCAAATGAGAATTCTTAAGGTTTTCATGTACTTGATGACCAATCTAACTACAAATATAATCTTAGGTTGGATGCATGTTTAAATTTTTTCATACATCCACCAAACTTTTGTAATAAGTTGGATTCACTAGTTTACCTTCTTTTGTCATTCCAATGCCATAGTCTATCAGGGTATCAACAAACTTACAATCTTCATTTTTTTAAATCTAAACCCCCTTTTTAAAATCTCATCAATCGGCCTAAGTTGAGAATTCCCAATGACTATAAAAGATTTTGATGAATCCTTCATATTTGGAGTTGTTTATTTAGTTTCCAAATGTGAAGTCAATGAGGCATGCCAATATACCCTTTGGACAAATTTTAATGGAGAGAATTTTGGTGTATTTTCTTGTATTTTTTCATCTGTATCTGCAACACTTCATTATTAGTTATTTAAACCCCCTTTTTTCATCTCTTGTATTTTTTCATCTCTTTATACAACACTTCATTGATTTAATGAAAAAAATTAGCTTAGATCTCTTGCAAAAAACTTGTGTTCATAAGGAGTTTATGTTACCGTCTTTTAGGTTGATTTGTGAATCCTAACATATCTCTCTAAACTTGTTCTCCAACAGCCTCACTATATTCCTAAAGCCTTACAACATTTCAAATTTCGTAAAAATTGAGTCATACCTCTCCAACCTCTAATCCCATGTTTCCCACTGCTTTTATTAATCTATAGAAAAATTCATAACTTTCTATCCACATCAATAGTGTCCTAAAATCACATTCGTGATTTATCTAACATCCCAACCCTCTGATCAGGTGTAGAAAGTATTTTTTTTATGCATCGCATAAAGTAATTTAAGTTTTTGGAAGGGGCACAAATCAAACTTTTATTATAAAAAATATCAAATAACAGGAGTTTGATGGTATTTATCTATTATATACAAAGACAAATTCGTGAGTCTTTTAAATTCAATCTCGTGACTGGATGTCCTCATCCATTTCCCCCCAAAAGTACACAACCATCTACTGCATGAGGCATCAGTTGGAAATTTATGCATAATTCCTAAGCTTGTCAAAAATTTTTTAAGCATTCCACTAACCTTAACCCATCCTAACAACCTTTAAAGCTTATTATCTATTAATCGCTTGAATTCTTTAATTATGAATGAAATTGTCTATTAAGTTAGATCTTCTTTATATCGACACACAAATAAAGCATCATTGAATTAGTTGTCAAGCACAAGGAATGCTCCTAAGGGCACATCATGAAACCTTTGCGAACAAAATACTCATTAATTATTGAATTTCAAGTTATCGGTGCTAGAGCCTATAAATAGGCCTTTATGGCTTGTAAACCTTCTCTTGTCCTTCAACAATGCCCTAGCGGTTTCAGCATTGACCTCTTCCTTATTATTCTCATTTAGAAATATTGATTTCATGTCCATTTAAAATATCTTCCGTCTCTTTCATCCCAAGTCACGTGTGCAAATACTTATTTAAAGTTGATGTTGTGTTCTTTCACCACCAGCCTCACTTTGTTCTTACCCACCAGTTCTTTTTTTTCATATCATTTGGTCATAACTCTACTTCTTTTGGAAGTGAAGTGAGCACCTATGTATTATTTTTTTCCATAGCATGCATTTCCTCCTTTATTGCCTTTCTGGTCTCTATTCCTTTTGAGGCTTCTTCTTATATCTGTGGATGATAACCTGCAAAAAGATGCAATTGATAAACTTTTAATCTATATCAATTTTCTGGCAAGAGTTATGTATGACTTGAATGTTTCTCGTCTTCCTTGCAACCATCTTTTTCTTCTTGAAAGCTTAATTGCTTCAAAATTAAGATTCCCATGGTAAATATGCCAAACGGTGGAGTTGTCCACAACAATAACTTAAAGCTTTGCAAAACATCTTGCTCCTGGCCATTTTTTCAGGGGTGATTAGGTTATTATTTTTACCATAGAATGTAATTGACACTAGAAAGGTATACTTATTATTATTATTATTTTTATGATTGGTTTTCTAGCCGACCCCACGTAGTGGTACAAAAACTTGATGTTGTTGTTGTTGTATTATTATTATTTTGATTGGTTTATGAGTATTATTGCTGACAATGATTTTGCCAAATGGCCTCGCCTCAAGCTTTTCAAAATAGAAATAAAAATAAAAGAAAAAGTGAAAGAAAAAAGAAGCATATATGATTGGATGCTCTTGTGTCCAAGAACCAAGTAATGGCTTGACATGTATCTAATTTATTTTATGTTTTTACCAAGACCGAACCATCATTTTAGTTTTCCTCATCAACTATTATTGTTTTATATTAATAACATTCATTTGTATAATGACCAAATATCTTGAAAATTCAACATTGAATCAGATTTATCATATCTTCATCCAGTTTTGTATCCATTATGCCCCTGACCATCACTGCATTTACAACCACGTTCTCTTTCACAATCATGGCCTCTAGGACTGCTTACATCTCCATAACCTCGAACGGAAAAATGTGTTGTACCACCTCTTCCGCTTTGAGCAGATAATATCCCTCTTTGAAAACTACCTTTAGATGGGACTCGTTCTTATTTGTGCAAGGTGTTTGTTGAGTTTGCTCCAATATCTTTTCTTCTCATATTTACACTAGTCTTTGTTATAAGCTTGCAAAGATCCCATGAACTCTTTAGTCAACAAAATCTCCAATTATTTTGAATTCTTCAATTGCCATGACTGCAGCATAATACTTCAAATGTAGATACCTCAGAACATTCTCTGTGACACACACATATTTTATCTTCTTCTCAATTTCTTCTCATTTGGTGAACAGTAGAAAGAACTTTTTAAATGTATTCAGAGATTGTCGCAGAAATCTCTTCATTGCTTCAAATTGAGCTGTAGGGCTTGCAATCAAATCATCTTTATTCCGTCTGCTCCATCCAATGCTTTCAGAAGAGCCTCCCTTTCTTTGATATTTTTGTTGGAGCAATTAACTCAAATGTAGCTTTAAAAATTTCTTGATAAATTATGAACAAGTTCTTTTTCTCTGCTTTCTTCAATTCTTTGAGCTCTTGCTCCTCTTTATCATGGCTATTTCTATAGATTCTTGTTCATCATAACCAGTTTCCATAACCTTCTTAACATCTAGAGAGTCCAATGGTGCTTCCATATGAATATACCGAATCTCATAGTTGCCTTTAGTCAATTTGGAAACGTGTAATTGAAAGGTGTTGGTTGGTGCCATTATTTATGTAGATGAAATTGATTGTATTGGATCTGCTTGAAAGGAATTTGGAACGGATAATAGTGATTTATTTGTTATATACGCCTGGTGCAGAAGGAATTCTTTTGGCAACAACTACTTAACAAAGATTCCATTTTCTCAAGTGCAAGATGAGATAGTTTCTGCATGCAGAGAAAGGTATCCAATGCAAGAAATATTCAATGATTTGACCTTACAAGGAAATTTGCATTCGTGGAAATGTCAATGCGGAAATAGTGATAAAGGGATCGTAGGTTGGTCAGCTCTGATTACTAAATTTTGTTTGTTGATAATAGTGGGGAGAAAGGGACGAATAAAATTAACAGAGAGGAGGTAAAAAATGGTTTTCTTCTTACTTCAAGCCCATCATACCTTATGTTTATATATAGCTGTTTGGGAAGTTCTAGGACAAGCATTCACTTATGACCTTTCTTTTTTCAAAATTCAGTTACTACTTCCAAAAAGAAAACTTCTACCTCTAGATCTTTCTAATGAGGTGTTCTTGAAACTTCTGGAACGAGTTTATTTTCCAACAGTATCATGAGCTTTTTTTTTCATTCTGACTATTGAAATTCTGTAAATTGTTGTATAATATGTGCGCTTGTTGATTTAGAAAATGATATTATTTCAAAAATGGATTCTTTCGTCCTTTTGTTTTAGCTGATTAACGGTTTTGTTCTTGTAATATTTATTTTTATGGACGTAGACGAAAGTGTTAATCTATAAATGATGGAACTTTTATTTGGAGGTTGTTTTTGGATGTGTTTGAACAGTTTACGCAGAAGACCTTGTTTATGATCATAAAGAATAATTGATATTAAGGGATGAAATTAATGTGCCATGAGATGGATGCATATTCTTATTTCTGCCAAACCACGTGTTAGTATGAAAAAAAAAAATGCTTCTTTGCTTTTCAAAAGAGGAAAGAGGATTGCACTTTCTTGAACCGGCAAATGCAAGGGTAAAGTGTGCTACTGGATTTGAGATATTTGATAGGAATCTTACCTCTATACAACAAATTAAATGGACAACAATAACGAAGAAAAAATGCAGCAGAAATTAGCGAGAAAGAATGAGATTATAGGCTAATTTTATTGATATCAGCACAACAAATCAAGATACAAGTTAATCTATTATTCGAGAGTTAGATCGATTCTCCATAAATCCTAGGCGCTGCTAGGAATAACTCTAAAAAAAGTTATTCCCAAAACACAAAATCACATAATGAAAATAAAACAACTTAATTAATCCTAATTAAACCTTCCTAATTCCCTTTCAAATTTGAATTCTAATCAATTATGTTTCCCTAAATGAACCTTCCTGATTCCCCCCTCCTAAATCTGAATTTTTGCACGAGAGACCCATAATATCAAATTCTACATATACATGTTTTCTCCTATTATAAACATCAGCATCAAGGGCATATAGTTCAAATTAATGAATTGGGTGGACAATCATGCTTTGAGCCTTTGGCTTTGCTTGGAAGAGCTTTTTCGATTGCTTGCCTGATAAAAAGAGTAATTAGTGAAAAATAATGTTTGATTGGAAGATAGGTCTTTCATCATTCTTTTAAATTTTTTCCTTAAAAAGCTGTTTTTGAAAAAAATATTTTTGAAACTATGATTGAGAACTGAGCTTTTAAAAGCCAAAATAGCAAAAGTTTAAGCTACCATAAACAAAGCTTATTCTGGAGTTTTTCCAATGTTTTTTTTTTTCTTCGTTAAAATATTTTTTAATAGTTTACTGCATTTAAGTTTCTTTGCCTTTTGTGTGATAGAACATTACCCTCAAAATTAAGGGAAAATTCTATAAGATGGTGATGATACCTATGATGCTTTATGGCGTAGAATGTTGGTCATTAAAATAGAAGCTTAAAATTAAGTGTTGCTGAGATGAGGATGCTCAGGTGGATGAGTGGCTTTTCTCTTAGGGACAGAATGTGAAATGAGTATGTACATGAAAATGTTGGAGTAGCTCAAGTGGCAGATAAGATTAGAGAGTCATCTTAGGTGATTTGGTCACATAAAATGTCGGCCATCGAATGACTCAGTTAGGAGAGTAGATGTATTTGATTTGACCTATGTTAAGAAAGATAAAGGTAGACCTAAAAAGGACTTGATTAGAAAGTATTAGAAATGATTTTTTTTATTAGATTTAAATGAATATTTGACTCTTAACATGACAAAATGGAGAAAAAGGATTCATACAGCCACCCCATGCAGTGGAATAAAGACTTGATGTTGTTTCTGCAACATAGCGTCTGTCAAAGAATCATTTTTGCATTGAGTGCATAAAAATTTAAGCAATGTAGCTGTTGTAGCATTGTATAGTAGTTTGCATTTTTGGTGATATTATCAAAGCTCTTCGAAATACCAATTGTCATCAATTTGTATGAGTTTCCTGTTAAGAAAGCATGATCCCATCTCTTAAAGTCAATTTCATTTTCAAGATAAGATACTATGGTTGGATTCTTAACACATATTTTATCGAAGTATATAAAGAACTCAACTCTTCTATAAGTCTTGGAAGTCAAATGACACTCTTCGTAATAATTTTTGGTTTTGAATTTTATCATTGCAATATGATGAGGCAAGCTCTATGATAGGAAATACTTGATTTCGCTTCTACAGCAAAACTCAATGCAAAATTGCTGTTCGCAGCAGGAAAAAACAACAAAAACAATAGAAAACAGGAAAATCTGAGAGAAAAATGGAGAAACAACTTGTATTTTACTAGTAGATGCAAGGAAAATAGCAAAGATACAAGGATCCTCTATTCGAGAGGAGGATCGCACTCTCCCAATCTCTAGAATTCGTTCTAGAGCCCAAACCTCCAAGAAAACCCTAATTGCAATCAATCAAAACATAAAAATCCCTAATCTCCCTCATCCTTCTTAATACAATAAATTTCCTAATTGGTTTTCCCTCCCCTTCCTCTTTGAATTTTCAAATGATGCTAGCAAGTGGGGCCCACTTGTGGGCTGGCCAATGTAGAGGAGGCAGAATACCTCCGCCTCCTATAAATTTGCTGAACCGGCTGGGCCGGTTCAGCTCTTGTCCGCATAACAATACCGCCCTCCCAAAGAATCACCTTGTCCTCAAGGTGAAAATCAGGAAATTGATGTTTCATCCTCTCGTATGGCTCCCACGTGGCATCGTAGTCTGGAAGGTTCTTCCACTGGATCAACACTTTCTTAGTTCCCTCTTCTTTCTGGCGAACCCCCATCAGTTCTAAGGGTTCCAAACCCACCTCAAAATCCTCCGTCAGTGTCGCCGGTAGCTCGGGGTTGGCTTTATAATCGCTAATGGCCTTCCTCACTGTGATACATGAAAGACTGGATGGATGGTCGCCGTTGGTGGTAGCTTTAGTCGATATGCAACTGCTCCTATCTTCTCCAACACTTCATAAGGCCCAAAGTACCGTGGAGCCAGCTTTTCATTCCTCTTGTTGCCGACTGTCTTCTGTCTATACGGTCGGAGCTTCAAATACACTTTCTCCCCCACTACGAACTGGATGTCCCTCCTATGTCCGTCCGCTTGCCGCTTCATAATCTGTTGAGCCCTCAGTAAATGTCTCTTCAATTCTTCCAGTACTTTATCCCTCTCCTCCAAGTACTCCTCTACTGAAGAGACGGGAGTACTACTACTCCCAAAATGCACCAAGTGAGGAGGGTCCCTTCCGTACAGCACTTTGAATGGAGTCATCTGTGCAGCCGAGTGAAAAGAGGTGTTGTACTAGTATTCCGCCCATGATAGCCACTTAGCCTACAACTTGGGCATCTCCGTCACAAAGCATCTCAACTAGGTCTCCAAGCTCCTATTGACTACCTCCGTTTGGCCATCTGTCTGTGGGTGGTAGGCGGTGCTCTTTTTTAGAACTGTTCCCTGCAACTTGAACAATTCCCTCCAAAAATGACTAAGGAACACCTTATCTCTGTCTGACACGATTGCCTCTGGTATCCCATGCAATCTGACCACCTCCCTGATGAATGCTGAAGCTACTGTCACTGCGGTGTATGGATGTCGGAGGGGAATGAAATGAGCGTACTTGCTCAATCTATCTACCACCACCAAGATCACTGTGAAGCCTTCTGAACGGGGCAGCCCATCTATGAAGTCCATGGATATCTCCTCCCATACCTGTCCTGGTAATGCCAACGGCTGTAGTAGTCCCCCTGGCGACATTGCCAGATATTTATTCCTCTGACAGATTTCGCACCTTGCCACCATCTCCTCTACATCTCTATGCATCCCCTTCCAGTAAAGCTCGGCCGCCAGTCTCTTGTAGGTCTTTTGCACTCCTGAGTGGCCCCCAACTGCGCTCCCATGAAATTCTTGGAGTAATTTTGGGATGTGGATCGAGGATCGGGGCATCACAAATCTCCCTTGATACAGCAGTCTGTCTCCCTCCAATGAGTACCCTGGGTGACTACCCTTTTTTTTTAGTAATTCTGACCTGATCCTTCCCAAATCTTCATCTCTAGAACTTTCTTCTTTGATGGCCTCCCAGTCAAGCATCAAAGGAACGGATAGGGCCACTGCTTGCAGCTCTCCCATACATCTGGACAGGGCATCTGCCGCCTTGTTCTCCACTCCTGGCCTATACTGGATCTCAAAATCATACCCTAACAACTTGGACAAACACCTTTGATGCTCCTTTGTCACCATCCTCTGCTCCAACAGGTATTTCAGGCTCCGCTGATCTGTCCTGACAATGAAATATCTCCCCAGCAGGTAGGGCCGCCACTTCTGGATGGCCAACACGATGGCCATTAACTCCCTCTCATAAACTGATTTCAGCCAGGCTTTAGCAGTCAATACCTGGCTGAAATAGGCAATAGGCCTCCAACTCTGCATCAGCACTGCACCAAGTCCGTACCCGGATGCATCAGTCTCCACAATGAAGGTCTGAGTGAAATCTGGCAAAGCTAAGACCGGCACCGTAGTCATTGCCTTCTTCAATTTCTCAAATGTTGATGTAGCTTCCTCCCCCCATAGGAAACTGTCCTTCTTCAACTGCTCAGTAAGCGGCTATGCTATGGAACTATACCCCTTTACAAACCTTCTGTAGTAACCTGTCAGTCATAGGAATCCCCTCAGCTCCTTCAGGTTTTTAGGTATTGGCCACCTTAGCATTGTTTCAATTTTGGACTGATCTGCTGCCACCCCTTCTTTTGAAACCACATGTTCCAAGTACTCTACACGAGTTTGTGCAAAGCAACATTTCTTTAAATTAGCCCTCAACAGCTCAACTGGTGCTCCTGCAGTACCTCTAACACTTTTTTTTAAGTGCTCCCAGTGCTCCTCCTCCGTCATACTGTAGATCAGAATATCATCAAAGAACACTAACACAAACCGTCTGAGATAAGGTTTGAAAACCCTATTCATCAGGGCCTGGAAAGTCGCTGGAGCGTTGGTGAGACCAAAAGGCATCACCAAGAACTCATAATGGCCGTCATGAGTTCTGAAAGCCGTCTTGGGTACATCCTCCCTCTTCATCTGGATCTGATGGTAGCCTGACTTCAAGTCTATCTTGCTAACAATCACCGTCCAGCTCAATTCATCTAAGAGCTCGTTGATGACGGGTATAGGAAACTTGTCCGGGACAGTCTCCTTGTTGAGTGCTCTGTAGTCCACATAAAATCGCCAGCTGCCATCCTTCTTCTTTACCAATAGGACGGGACTAGAGAATGAGCTGATACTGGGTCTGATGATTTCTGCCTCTAACATTTCTCTAATCAACCGTTCAATCTCATCCTTCTGGAACTGAGGGTAGCGATACGGCCGTACGCTGATGGGTGATACCCCCTCCTTCAAAACAATGGCATGCTCCCTCTCTCGCTGCGGCGGTAACCCCTGAGGTGGCTGAAAAACCTCTTGAAACTGCTGTATCAAAGGCTGAATGGAGAGAGGGATGTCCCCTCCTCCCTCTAATCTCGCTCTCTCCAAGCTGTGCAGCTTCACCAAATACCCTCCATCTACTGACAGAATGTCCCTCACCATGGTTTTAAGAGAGACTAGGGATTTGGAAAGTCCCGCATCTCCTTTGATTACTACCTTCTTTCCCTCGACCGTCAGCTCCATCGTGAGTTCTCCCCAATTCACCTTGGTGTCCCCCAAAGTTTGTAGCCATTTCATGCCCAAGATGACATCTGTACTCCCAAGCTCCAACAGAAGGAAATCTTCCCTCACTTGTATTCCCTGGATCATCAGTCGCACTCCTCTGCAAATCCCCTGACCTCTCTCCATCTTCCCTGTGCCCATCATCACTCCATAACAGCCAGTGTCCACAAGTCTCATTCCTAGTTGATCAACGATCTGTGTGGAAATGAAGTTGTGAGTCGCCCCACTATCAATCAGCACCACCACCTATCTGTCCTTTATCTCTCCCCTCACCTTCATGGTGTGATTTGTAGTGAATCCCACCACTGAGTTCAGGGAAACCTCTGCCAGATCCAAGTGTAGCTTCTCCTCCATCTCCTCCTCTGTCTCTAGCTCACCTCCCTCCTCAGTTTCCTCGTCATCGCAGACGGTGAGAACCTGAAGAGTTCGGTCCTTGCACCGATGCCCTGGTGTGTACTTCTCATCGCAGCGGAAACACAACCCCTTAGCCCTCTTCTCCTACATCTCTTTCTCTGCCAGTCGTTTGAAATTTCCGCCACTTCCACCTCCCCCTGTCTTCTCCCTGACGGCCTCTCGACTCCCTCCTATTGGAGGACCTTTTGGTGCTAAGTGGGTGGTCGTCATCCTGTAAGTCCCACCTGTGCTGCTACTCCGAGCTCCCCTCTCCAGATTCTTCTGATTCTCCACCAACTGAGCCAACTTCATGGCCTCCCCCAAATCACGAGGCATCATAACCTTCACTGCCGCTCGGTTTTCCCTCTCCCAAGTGTTAGGTCCTCCCCACGTTTCCCCTTCTTCCGTTGTCCTGCCATAGCCCATACCCCTTTCGAAATCCTCCCTTCTTTCTTCAAAATCAGCCCCTCGACGCTGAAATTCCTCTCTGTTTCCGCCAAAATCAGCACCACGGCGGCCATAGTACCCTTCTTGGCGCTCCCCATAACCCCCTCCTCTCTCTTCCCTCTGGACAGGCTCCAGATGGGGTCTTCTTCCTTCACCTTCCATGATCTCAACCTCATCCTCCTCCATACGAATTTCAGAATTCGTACTTCTTCCTCCTCCCCTTTTTGCCACGGAAGCCGCCGTTTGATTTTGCATTTCTAACACTTTTTTCATCATCTCCCGGATATCGGCAACTTGCCCTTCCATGGATGAAATCCTTTCTTCCACCGTCGTTTTGATCTGATTCATCTCTCCTTCAATTCTTTCCTCCAAGGCATCCACCTTCTTTGCCGCCATTATAATCCGAACTTTGTAGAATCACAAAATCTGGAATTTCGACAACAAAAACAACAACTTTCACCTTTTCCGGCCAAAAAAACAGCCGCTGAAATTTGCCCAAAACAGCCCACAAACAGTCCCAAGACTTGCTCTGATACCAATTTGATAGGAAATACTTCAAGTATTTCCTATTCGCTTCTACAGCAAAACTCAATGCAAAACTGCTGTTCGCAGCAGGAAAAAACAGCAAAAACAGTAGAAAACAGGAAAATCTGAGAGAAAAATGGAGAAACAACTTGTATTTTACTAGTAGATGCAAGGAAAATAGCAAAGATACAAGGATCCTCTATTCGAGAGGAGGATCGCACTCTCCCAATCTCTAGAATTCGTTCTAGAGCCCAAACCTCCAAGAAAACCCTATTGCAATCAATCAAAACATAAAAATTCCTAATCTCCCTCATCCTTCTTTATACAATAAATTTCCTAATTGGTTTTCCCTCCTAAAGCCTAGCCGCCCCTTCCTCTTTGAATTTTCAAATGATGCTAGCAAGTGGGGCCCACTTGTGGAATGGCCAATGTAGAGGAGGCGGAATACCTCCGCCTCCTATAAGTTTGTTGAACCGGCTGGGCCGGTTCAGCTCTTGTCCGCATAACACTATATTGCATGCCTATGGAAAAAAGGTTGATTATCAAAATAGAAATATAGATGTTTGAAATAGCCATCATTGCCTTCTTTCGTGTCCCTACATTTTTCTATGTAACATAACCAAATAAGATATTAGCTTCTGAAAAGATGTTTTAGAGGTCCTTTTCACATAGGTGATAGCTTACTCTCGACACCGCCAAATTTTCTCGTAGATAAATCATTGTTGTAGTCTCCCTTCACATGTGATATGATTGCCTTTGGCTTAATGTTAGGAGCAGAGGCTACGAGGTTATATTTGATCATATGTCCAAGAAGCTACAGTTGAGCTTATCAATGATCTTTAGATTTTACATCCAATAGAAAAATGTGTTCATATAAGACTCATTATCTTGAACCAACTTGAATTTATAATTTTTTTCCACCTGATTCTTTTCTCCTTAAATTAAAAGTTCATTTTCATGGTGCATACATGCATGCAACTTCTACTTTAATCCTCTTTGCTCTCAAATAATTGTGCGACACTTAATTCAGCTAGGGACAAACTATAACATAATGCTAGTAAACGAACAACCATTGAATTCAATGTACTTTTTGGCATCGACTTTTGTAGGGTGGGATCCATACCTTTAATTTTTTGCTTTTAGCCCCAAGGTACATGAAGAATCAGAAGACCTTAGTTTTTTGTTAGTTTTAGGTAGATCACCAATTGAGGTTGGCATATCCAATAGATGCTAAGTTTTGAGACATCCATTTAATCACAATCATATCAGCATGTATGTCCATGGTATCACTTATTTCTGCATGCGGAATGTCCACATCATCACTTGGATCAATAGAAGACGTTGAACTTTTTAATCTTGCATTAGCGTCATTTATAGAAGGAATTATAGTTAAATTTTTTTAGTAGTGATCACACATATAACATTAAGATTAATGAGATAAGAAAATTCCAGTCAAGAAAAAATCAATATTATCATCCGTAAATTTCTAAATTATTGGAATTGATGGTATTTCACTAAAGCGGTACATAACCTTTAATTTCAGATTAAATAATTTATTATCAACATATTTACTTTGTATATAAGATCAATGAGATCTCTTAAGGGAAATATTTCTCTGTACCTTCAAACCTTTGCTTTGTTTCTACTGAATATCCAACTAGCTTGCATGTTTTCTTTCCATTCTCCTCTATACAATATAACATGTTGATATTTTGTTTACCTCAATGTATAGTTTCACCAGTCTTCGAACATTGATTAAAATTAATCGAATCATATTCGAACATTGATTGAAAACGATCGAACAATGGTCGAATATGTTTAATTTGCAATCAAACTATATTAGAATACATGATTGCACTTTATTCAGATCGAGCTGAAATATATGCTTAGTTAATTTATTCATAAAGCTATATTTGAATATGCTTTGAATAGAGATCGAACAAAGCAGCCATTGATGCCTTGAAGCATATTTGATTATGATTTGATAAGGTCTTAATGTATACACTCTTTGATATTATATCTAGCTCCATGTTAAATTTTCGTCAAAATAATATAATCTATGCTGTTAAGTCCCATGATTCGACCTCAAACATCATCCAACTCCCTGTTAAGTCCTAAGAAAACTTGAATAACATTTTTTGTTCCACAATCTGCTTGTACATTATTTTATCTTTTGGGCATGTCCATGTGTGAGTTTTGAATAAGTCAATTAGTTGTCAATACTATGTGAGTGTGTTGTAATACTGAGTAACAAATTGCTCTCCTTGGCGGAAGTCATGAATTATTGATTCAACGTGAAACAAATCTAAAGCATTTTTAGAGCTGGAGTAAGTCTCTTTGGTTGCATTCAATATTTCTTTTGCAGTCCCAAACAACAAGAATTTTCACTTATATCATTGTTCATGGAATTGATAAGCCATGACATGTTCATATTATTTTTAATCTTCTACTTTCTTAAACTCGGATCTATAGTCTCTGGTATGGTTGTTGTTCTTGTGAGATACTCATCCTTTCCCTTATCACAAATGAACAACAATATTGATTGTGACCACTGCAAATATCTATGGCCATTTAATTTGTAATGAGAATAGGAGAAGAGTACTGCCACCAAGATTTGAAATTTTTGAATTGCTTCTTGATTTTGGTGTCGTGATGCCAAATGTTTGTGATGACATCATTATGTATTGTGAAGAAGATGATGAGGGAGTAGAACACAATAGGTTGCTTGAAAAAAAAAGGAAGAAGGCCTGGAAGACGCTGCCATGAGAGAGAGGCGGATAGAAGGGATTAGGGTTCAGAGAATTAACTCTGATACCACGAAGAATTTCTTATTTGATTATTTTTCTTGTTCAAAAATGTTGTACATATACATGTATATACTAAAAGAGTGTCTAAAAGGAGATAATTAACTACCTTAATTTTCTCCTAATTTTTTGGAAATAGAATAAAAGGAGATTGATTATTTCCTAAAATTAGGAAACCAAATCATAGGAGAATGATTATATCATGAAATTAGGAAAAAAAATCATAGAAGAAGATTGCAATTGATCTATCTTTTTATTCCTAAATAAAAGTTGAATATAGGAGAAGATCACAATTGATCTCATTTTTTATTCTTGAAAATACTTTCCTAAAATAAATTCCCTAACATTGACTTTCAAATATTCAACAGATGCTATGGAACAATTAGTTTTTAAAATCCTTCACTTTGACATTATTTGTCATAATCTCATCTCTTTTTCTATTTTGATATAGCTTGTTCAAAAACATGATGATACTTGATATTTTTGTATTAATTCTAGAGCCCTTGGTTTACTTACCATTTAAAATAAATTTCTTATTTCAATAGTACATGAATTTTTAGATGAATTGCATAGTGTTTTTTTTTGCCTCTCAGCAAGTTAAGATACATTCTAAAAATATTCCTAAAATTATTCGTGATGATTACTATGAATTTTTGTCTTGTTGCCTTTCATCCTTTTACCTTTTTACAACTTCGCAGTCAAGTTTTGTTACAATGGAAATTAACTTATAGGATGATGCCACATGGGAAACTTTTGCAGCCCTCTCTTCGTCTTTTCACGTATATGTGCATTTCGTATCTTATCTTTAAGAGTAAAGACATTCATCAACCTAAGCATCCTAATTTTTGAAACACTTAACTTAATATTGTGTTTATCTTTTAATGGACAATATTTTACCCTAGGGGTTTCCAAATGGGTCAACGGGTCATGTTTGGGTCTAACTTGAATTGACTCGGCTCCAAGCGGGTTGACCCTAACCCGACTCGATTTTGCAAACAAGTCAAGAATTCCAACTCGGACCTGACCCATGCGGGTTACCGGGTTGACCCGACTTCACTCCCTAACCAGAAACACAGCAAGCGCACATGGTTGCGTCATGCAAGCGAGGTGTGGCGCGGGAGCGGTGCCAGTGGGGTTGCGGGTGCGCAGGGTCAAGCGTAGGCTTGGGTGAACGCGGGATGAGCATTGGTGAGGGTCGTAAGGCAGGCACGACTTTGGGAGGAGGGGGGGTTGAGTCGTGAGTGCGGTAGTGCGCCTGTGCTGGGAATGACAGAGCGCGCGATCGAATTTGCCAACAACCAGTGCAGGGGATGTCAGCGCGTGCGAGTGCGCTTGAGCAATGCGGGACATATGATCTACCATAGAGGTGGAGTTGCGCGGGTGCGAGCCGAAGTTGGGATTTAGGGCAGTCAGATCTATCATGTCAATTTCGGGTTATCGGGCTCAGACTCAAATGGGTTAAAAAATGAAACCCAAACCTGACCCATTTGTTAAACGGGTCGTCCCGAATCCGAATTTTTTGGGTCAGGTTATCGGATCGTGTCAATAATTGACATCTCTATTTTATGCCATAAAGCATTGTAGGTCTCACCACCATCTTATAGAATTTTCCCTTATGTTTGAGGGGTATTTTTCTATCACACGACAAGCTAGATGCATTCATCCACTTCAACCATTCAACTTGAATTCTAATAACAATAAAATATTTTTTATACTAATAATATATAAAAATAAAAAAAAAAGATAAAAAAAAAAATTTTTCTTTGTTTTACTTCTTAAAAAGGGGATCTCTAATGCATCTCCTAAAAATAAAATATGAAAAGTCCTGTTGTATATCTCTTTTGAATACCCACAACAATAATTAGAAAAAGATGAAATGCTCTTTTCAGATTCAACAATAATATGAGTGAAAAAAACATCATTAGGATTCGTGATGGGACTTCTATTGCAACTTGCAAGAGGATTGAATAGTCATATGAGTGCGATAAGGGATTTGTATGACAAAGTGCACTTTCATTCGCATCAAATTTAGTTTGTGAGCTACAAGAGTTAAGGGATGTTGTCATACGAGGAATTGTGATGAGAAATTGTTGAACACAATTTTGTTAGGGAATTGTTTAAGTGATATTTGGTTGGAAGAAAAAGGAATACAAAGTAAAGTAAATGATGTGTAAACCATTTTAATTTATTTTTGAGATAAACTAAATTTGCCTAGTTTTGAGCGATAACTGTTTACATCGCAATCAGGGGAGCTGCGCATGAGTGAAACTTA
>NW_021319806.1:596864-683860 GCF_001605985.2 Dendrobium catenatum
CAGGCCGGCGGCCTGGGCGGCTCAAGGGGAGGTGGCGGCAAGGGGTGAAGGGTAGGGAGGAGGGGAATTTCTAGGAATTCGATTTGCTATAAAACCACTCACCTCAATTATCTTCAATCCGGATCTCCACGAAAGTAATCTTGGCGAAAATTTAGAACTCTCGAAGACAATTAGTTTTGGCGAAAATGAATAATAGAGCAAGAAAGAACCTAGAACTCACAAAGAGATCTAGCTTCTCATACGAACTCACTAAGGGATCGAGGAGGGTTGAACTCACAAAGAGAACATGAGAGGCAAATTTTCATTCAATCTTCATTATTCAGTACAATTCATGAGGCCTCCTATAAATAGGCCAAAATGAAACAAAACTAAAAGACATAAATGCCCTCAGGGCTACAATATCAAATGACCATTCATAAGGGTAAAACAGTAAAACTGAAAAATAAAATAAACTAATACATAAAATGACTCAAAATATAAACTCATGATCGTCACCGTCAATCTCCGGTGTCTCCGATGGTACACATGTCGAAATCACTGACGATGTCCTCGTCAAAATTACTCACAAAACTCAAAATCACATAATGAAAATAAAATAACCTAATTAATCATAAATAAACCTTCCTAATTTCCTCTCAAATCCGAATTCAAATCAACAATCTTTCCCTAAATAAACCTTCCTAATTCCCCCTCCTAAATCTGAGTTTTGCATGAGAGACCCATAACATCAAGGGCATATAGTACATGTCTTTTCCTATTATAAACATCAACATCAAGGGCATGTAGTAAAAATTAATTAATTGGGTGGACAATGCTTTGAGTCTTTGGCTTTGCTTGGAAGAGCTTTTTCGACTGCTTGCCTGATAAGAAGAGTAATAAGTGAAAAATAATGTCTGATTGGAAAATAGGTCTTTCATCATTCTTTCAAAATTTTTCCTTCAAAAAGCTATTTTTTAAAAAATTATTTTTGAAACTATGATTGAGAAATGAACTTTTAAAAGCCAAAATAGAAAAGTTTAAGCTACCATGAACAAAGCTTATTCCGGAGTTTTTCCAATGTTTTTTTTAATTGTCTTCTCTAAAATAATTTTTTATAGTTTGCTGCAATTAATTTTCTTTGCTTTTTGTGTGATAGAAACGTACCCTCAAAATTAAGGAAAATTCTATAAGATGGTGTTGAGACCTACGATGCTTTATGGCGTAGAATGTTGGCCATTAAAAGAGAAGCATAAAATTAAGTTAAGTGTTGAGGAGTTGAGGATGCTCAGATGGATGAGTGGTTTACTCTTAGAGATAGAATGTGAAATGATCATGTACATGAGAAGGTTGGAGTAGCTCAAGTGGCAGATAAGATTAAAGAGTCGTCTTAGATGATTTGGTCACTTAAAACGTCAGCCATCCATTGACTCAGTTAGGAGAGTAGATGTATTAGATTTGACCTATGTTAAGAAAGATAGAGGTAGATCTAAAAAAGACTTGATTAGAAAGTATTAGAAATGATATTTTTTTTAGTAGATTTAAATGAGAATTTGACTCTTAACATGACACAATGGAGAAAAATGATTCATACAGCGGATCCCATGTAGTGGGATAAAGGCTTGATGTTGTTGTTGTTTCTGCAACATAACATTTGTCAAAGAATCATTTTTTGCATTGAGTGCATAAAAATTTTTAACAATGTAGTCATTGTATAACAGCGTGCATTTTTTGTGATATTATCAAAGCTCTTCGAAATACCAATTGTCATCAATTTGTACGGGTTTCCTGTTAAGAAAGCATGGTCCCATCTCTCAAAGTCAATTTCATTTTCAAGATAAGATACTATGGCTGGATTCTTAACACGTATTTTATCGAAGTACATAAAGAACTCAAGTCTTTTATGAGTATTTAATAATTATTGATTTTGAATTTTGTAATGATATTCATTGCAATATGATGAGGGCAAGCTCTATTGTGTGCCTCTGGAAAAAAGGTTGATAAAACATTGGTATTACTATTAGGTTTATTAGAGTTTGACACCAAGTTTGTTATTGTGTCTATTGACGCCCTCTCTCTGGATATAAAATACAACTATGAGTCAATAATTACTACCACAAGCAAAGTTCCGCAACAGCATGTATTCAAGAATGTTGTAGGCAATTTGATACTAGGCAATGTGTGCTTTTGAATCTTTGAATTTAAACATCACAATAGAAATATAGGTATTTGAAATAGCCATCATTGCCTTCTTTTGTGACCCTAAATTTTTTCTTTGTAACATAACCAAATAAGATAGTAGCTTCTGAAAAGATGTTTTAGGGGACCTTTTCACATATGTGATAGCTTACTCTCGACAATACCACATTTTCTCATTGACAAATCATTGTTGTAGTCTCTCTTCACATGTGATATGATTGTCTTTGGCTTAATGTTAGGAGTAGAGGATATGAGGTTATATTTGATCATATGTCCAATGAGTTACGATTGAGCTTATCAGTGGTCTTTAGATTTTAGATCCAATATGTCAATGCGTTTTGATGTAAGACTCATTATCTTGAATCAACTTGAATTTGTAATTTTTTTAACCTGATTATTTTCTCCTAAAATTAAAAGTTCATTTTCATGGCGCATGCATGCAACTTCTACTTTAATCCTCTTTGCTCTCAAATAATTGCGCGGCACTTAATTCGGTTGGGGGCAAACTATAGTATAATGCTAGTAAACGAACAACCATTGAATTCAATGTACTTTTTGGCATCAACTTTTGTAGGTTGTGATTCATACCTTAAATTTTTTGCTTTTATCCCTAAGGTACATGAAAAATCAAAAGACCTTAGTTGTTTGTTAGTTTTAGGTTGATCACCAATTGGGGTTGACATATCCAATAGATGCTTAAGTTTTGAGACATCCATTTAATCACAATCTTATCAACCTGTATGTCAATAGTATCACTTATTTCTGCATGTGGAATATCCTTCGACCTTTTTACAACTTTGCGGTCAAGTTTTGTTACAATGGAAATTAAGTTACCAGATTCTGCCATATGGGGAAATTTCGCAGCCCTCTCTTCGTCTTTTCCTTCTCTCAACCTTGAGGACAATGTTGTTTTCCATGATGATGAGAGACTTAGACATCAACAAGTATTATGTGATCCTTAAATAGGACAAACTAAATAGTCTATACATGTGTAATAAGTACTAGTTTAATTATTTTATTTTATTTTTAAGTTTATTTTAGTTATATCAGTTCTATATTGTAAATTTGGTCTACCCAAGTATCATAAATACACCTCCTATTATAAAAAAATATTATGAAATGAAAGATTTCTTGTTTCTCCATTTCTAATCTCTCTTCTTCCTCTTCTTCTTCTTCTTTAAGGAGCGCACACTTACTCAAAATGTGACTTCCCTTTCTTGATGTAGATCAAAAAGCATAACAATATGCTTAAAAGGTTTTTGTAAGTTATCTTTCCTACATAGTAAATTGCAAACAGATTTATATATTACCAAATATAATGTATAATTATTTTACTCTTACAAAGATGATTAACCTTCAAATTTTTTTAATTAATTAATTTGATAATTATATGGTCACTTAATATAAAACTAGCCATTTTGAATTTATTTTTTATCGTTGTCTTCTTTCAAGCAACGAGCAATAAAGCATGGTATTTTTTTTCTTGTTTTGATTAATGGAAGATTTGATCCAAGTCTCGAAAATTGACATTGGAGATAAAAGTAGATTTGTATGATCCAGTTATCACGGTGTTGTTTATGAATCATACAATTAATTTTTATTTGATTAAATAGATATGTCGCCAATATAAACACACACACACACACACACACACATATATATATATATATATATATATATATATATATATATTATGATCAAATGAGCCAGTAGATCGTATCTTATTAGAGCACATATTATTATTTCTTGAATTGTTTTTTTAAAGTATATGCTAAACTAATGGTTTTTTTTATCCAAGCCCACTTCAACTTCATAAATATATCTTTACTATAAAATATGTTTTTTTTTAAATAAATAACCATTTTAGAATATTATTTTATATATTTCCACAAACTTAAACATAACCGTGTAATTAGGGAAGCACTAAATTATTCCAAAAAGATAAATTCTATTATTTTAAAGAGTAAAAGCTTCTCAAAATAGCATAACGATGAACCATTTCAAACATGTAAGATGAAATCTGACATATTATTTTCAATAAAGGTGCCTTCTAGGCTTCTACCAAATATATTACACACATAACAAAAAAAGAATCCTTCAATTTTCATCTAGTAATATTTAAATAACATTTGATAGACATATGAAAAATAAAGATAATTCATCTAGTCTCAAATGTATGATTGAAATCATTTATTAAACTTCAAGGAGCCAAGGACTAATTTAGATATGGTTGTATATAAAAACAAAACAAAACAACAACAATATCAAGCATTTATTCCAATATGTGAATTAAATTAAAATAAACAAACCATATAAGATGAATCTATCTAATCTTAACTACCACTGAAGCTAATACAACCTTTTCATGTATATCTTTGTTTCGTATCTCATCTTTAAGAGTAAAGCCATTCATCCATCTAAACATCCTAATTTATGAAACGCTTAACTTAATATTATGTTTATCTTTTAATGGACAACATTTTACGCTAGGGGTATCCAAACAGGTCCGGGTCCAACCCGAATTGACCTAGGTTCAAGCGAGTTGACCCTAACCCGATCAAGTTTTGCAAACTGGTTAGGAAGTCCAACTCGGACTCGACCCACGCATGTTACTAGGTTGACCTGACTCGACCCGCAAACCTGAAACACAGCGGGTGCGGGAGCGTCGTGCATGCGGGGTGCTGCGCGGGAGCGGTGCTAGCGGGGTTGCGGGTGTGCGGGGTCGAGCGTAGGCCTGGGCGAAAGCAGGATGAGCGCATGTGAGGGCTGTCAGGCAGGCGCGGCTGCGGGATGCTAGAGAGGGGGGTGGTCGAGCCGTGAGTGCGGTAGTGTGCATGTGCGAGGGATTTTAGCGTGTGTTAGTGCGCCATGCGGGCTTGAGTAGTGTGGGACGCGGGATCTACCGCAATGTTGGAGTTGTGTGGGAGTGGGTTGGAGGTGGGATTTTGTGCAGCTAGATGTATCAGGTCAATTCCCGGTCAATTTCAGGTTACCGGATTGACCCAGACTCAAACGGGTAGAAAAATAAAATCCAAACATGACCTATTTGTTAATCAGGTCGACTCGAACCCGAATTTTCGGGTCGGGTTATCAGGTTGTGTCAATAATTGACACCCCTATTTTACACCATATAACATTGTAGGTCTCACCACCATGATAGTGGTAATAGTGATATCTCTAGGATAGTGGTAATAGTGATATCTCTAGGAAACTTTTGCGCAAGCAATAAAGTTTATAGATGCTCTCTGCTAGGATTTTCCTGCCCTAGCCCTTCGCCTCCATGTCATCTTCCTTGCTGGCTCTAGTGATCGTTTTGGTGTCAAGGAAGTTGTTTTTACTTCCTCTGGTTGTCGTGTTCTATTTCTCTTTTTCTTTTCGGTTTTTGGTTACATTGTTTCCATGTCCGCTCCGCGGTTGATGGATCCCGGGTTTTTGAACATGAAAATTTCTACTTGCTCATTTAAAGATATTTTAAATGGTGATTCTTCTTCTTCTAAGTTTCCTGGTCTTAAATTTACTTCGCTTCATGGTTCGCCGGCCTTGTGGATTTCCGAAGAGGAAGTTCTTGCGCTTGCTGCTCCCCTTGAGTTCGCTTTAGTCGGAAAATTTCCGGCTCATCAACCTTCGTTTGACACTATCAGGAAATTCTTTTTTAACTTTAAACTTATTGGTCAGTTTTATGTGACTGTTCGCAATCCTAAACATGAGTTGATTAAGCTTGAGAATGATCTTACTTTGTGAGAAATTATTTCATGAAAGTTTTCAAATGGACCCCTTTGTTTGATATTGATGTTGAATCCCCCATAATTTCTATTTGGGTGTCGTTTCCCAATCTTAGGCTTCATCAGTTTTCTACTCGTATCCTGCATGACCTTGCTTCTCTCTTAGGCAGGCCTCTAAAGACCGACAATGTTACTTCTACCAGCACTCATCCCTCTGTTGTGCGGGTCTTTGTTGAGTTAGACTACTAAAAAATTTCGGATAAAGTTCGGGTTGGCCCTGATAGCTTGGGTTACATTCAATCGGTAATTTTCTTTGATTTCCCCCAATACTGTTTTTATTGTAAATCGTTATGTCTCTCGAAATTGGAGTGTAGCATCTTACATCCTCATTCTACTCCTACTGTTAATGTTAGTGGCAAGGTGGATAATGATGTGTTTGAGAATGAGCTTGGTAATGTTTCTTCGGGCAATGAAGGTGGCATTGGGCCTGTGACTTTGGTTGAGAATGGTTCGTCTGAACTTTTTGACTTTGCCCCTTTTTGCCATGTTTTTGCATATGCTAGTGTTAATGATTTAGCTCTGGATTTGGGTAATGTTGTTTCTTGTGTTGACTAGGATTTGGCTCTGAATTTGAGTCCTACTGAATCACTGATGTTGTTGTCGGAAATGATGTTGGTCTTTCAGTGGTAATTGGTAGTTCGTTGGCTTTTGTCTTACCCTTGAATGATCCTGTTTATGTTGGGGAGGATGTGGCGCCTTTAGCTATTCCTTGCACTAACTTAGTTGATGGTTCTATGAATGCCAATAAATGTTACATTAACTTTAGAGCTAGCCCTACTTATGCTGATGCTGTGGAGCTGTCGAGTGAGGCTTCTTTAGCTTCTGGAGGGGGTGGTGACTCGGTTGACCTGGGTACTTTGGATGATGTGGCTTTTGATCAGGATAATGAAGAAGTTGTGGTGCCTCTGGTTGATATCTCCAGTGTTGAGTTAGCTCACCTTGCTAGGGATGAAGTAGTGCGGCAAGGAGATTGGCTAAACGATGACAATTCTTTAGCAGGAGGGAAGGAAATGAATGAGAAAGAATTGGATGTTAGGGACAACTTTGATTTAAGTCTTCTTCAAATTGCAGATGTTAGTTTTTTCAAAAATAGTGTTAAGAATAGAAAACATAAACCCAAAAAGAAATGATTTTTCTTTTTGGAAGTTTATTGGTTGTAGTTATTTTGGTTTCTTATGGTATTGTTTTTAATTGATGCGATGGATTCGAGTCAGGACAATAATGAAGCAGGTTTCTTGGTCGCACCTCAGTCGGCCATGGCTTGGTTGGCAACCTAGGTGGTTATTTCTCTATCTGTTTTGGTGGGTTCTGATTTTTTAGGGCATGTTGCATTTGGATTATCAGCTTTTATCATCTTTTCCTCTTTGGATGGCCCAAGCTTGACAACTAGGCGCCGGTCTAAGTCCAATTGATTCTAGGGTTGTATTTTTCTTCATTTCGTATAGGTTGTTGGGCCATAACGTGTATTGTATTTCTCTGACTATATTCTTGCTTTTTGTGGCGATCTTTTGGCCTTGTGTTGTATCGATCATATTATCTAATGGATTTTTCTTTTGATTTAAAAAAAGGGTCTCGCGACCATCTTATAGAATTTTTCCTTAAGTTTAAGGGGTATTTGTCTATCACACAATAAGCCCGATGCATTCCTCCACTTCAACCATCCAATTTGAATTCTAATAATAATAAAATATTTTTTATACTAATAATATATAAAACAAAACAAGATAAAAAAACATTCTTCGTTTAACTTCCTTTTGTATATCTCTTTCGAATACCCACAAAAATAATTAGAAAAGATAACTCTTTTCAGAATCAACAATAATATGAGTGAAAATTTATCCTTAGGATTTGTGATGGGACTTCTATTGCAAGAGGATTGAATAGTCATCTGAGTGTGATAAGTGATTTGTATGATAAAGTGCTACTTTCATTCGCTTCAAATTTAGTTTGTGAGTTACGAGAGTCAAAGGATGTTGTCATATGAGGAATCGTGATGGAGGATTGTTGAACACAATTTTGTTAGGGAATTGTTTAGGGGCTGTTTGGTTGGAAATAAAATGGGGGTAAAGTATTCCAATATAGGGGTTTTAAAAATATTGGTGTTTGGTTGAAAGAAAAAGGGATGCAAAGTAAAGTAAATGTTGTGTAAACCATTTTAATTTATTTTTGTGATAAATTAAACTTGCCTAATTTTGAGCGAGGATTGTTTACATCGCAAGCAAGCTCGCTTGACCTCCGCCACCGGTCGTCATCGCCACCAACAGCTAGCCACCACCACCTCGGACGACAGCCACGAACTGCTGACTGCTGGGGGGGAGGGGGGGGGGGGCGGGAGGGGGGGGGGGGGGGGGGGGGGGGGCAGCATATTGGTATATTCATCTACTTCAAACTTAACAAAAAAAAAAACTTTTACCTACATTTACTTTACATATCAAAACAACTCCAAATTACTATTTTTACACTGTTATTTTTTTTAGACCACATTCCTTTTTTAATCCCCTTAGAATATTATGATCTAATCTTTAGAGAAAATTTGGGGGCAAAAGAGTTCTAATACTTCTTAAAACAAGGAGCACAACTCGTCTCCAAAAGTGCTCCTTGAGGCTTGGTTGTAGAAGCCCTTATTAGACCACAACAAAGTTTGAAAATTAAGTAAAAAATTTATAACTGAATACAAGTGTCATAGTTGTTGTAAAAAAAAAAAAGTAAAAAAATTATTCCAAATCCACCTAAGCAACCAGCAACTCATTGCCGCTAGATGTCACTCTTATTTGATGACTTCATATTCTTTGTTTAAGGCTTCCTATAAATGCAAACCTGATATAATAAACTATCCTTCACACCCATAGAAGGGAACTTCTAATTAAGGATAACATTTAAGCTTTATGAAGGTTCATTATGATGCCTTCTTGTATGGTCTAACTTTCTATGATTATTTTGAGATGAACATTGTTTATATGCTAGAGGAGATAATGGTGGGAGTTATAATAGACCTGGTGAAGTTCGCATGATTCCATCATGTTTCTTATACGCTAGTTTATATGGTTAAAAGATGCTGATTAACCAATCTTTGTCTAGGATCTTTGTTAGCAACTCTGTGTTGGGTCATGTAAGGCTATCTCATTCATTGAAAGTGGATAACTTGCCAAAAGAGCTAATTTTGTAGTCGATTGTACTAGCTTAATGCTTCTCGCCCAATCAAATGGATCGTTGATTCATAAAGTTAGATATCATTGGACATTTAGATTTTCTTATTTGTCTGATTTTCGTTGGTTTAGTAGCATGATTTATATATGAACAAGTAGTTAAAAGGACTTGCCATGTCCTTATTTGTGCACAAATTTGAGTGTGATCATATGATACTAAAGATAAGGTAGATGGATGGGTACTTTGACCTCAAAGTACTTTATTTTTTTAGGACCTTCTGAATTTGTAATTATTTTTAATTTTTTTAATATTTCGATGATGTGCCTGAATTTGCGTAGATTCGACATTGGATGCAGGAAATCCCATTGATTGAGATTTGTCTTTAAATATGCCCATCATTTGGTGGGTCGCAATTAATTCATGAGAGCATTAGAGCTTACCCCTTGAGATTTATTCTTGGAATTAAAAGGTGTGTCAATGATGATCATAGTCTCTCTAATTTTGGTCCTTGATTATTGTAGACATCTTTGGGAAAGTAAAGGCCTTGAGGATTTGACTTTGATTATCCAGGCATTTTTTGCCATTTTGAAAGGGGATAGTTGGGATGGCAACATTGTTTTGTTCGTCTTTCATGAGAGTCTTGGAGATAATGATCGTGATACCTTTAGTTAGGATTTGTCTTGATTTTCCCATAATTGACATAGCCTTTCAATATATATATATATATATATTGGGAACTTGATTCTCTCTAGTTCTGATTTTGTTAATTGCTGTGTTTTATTTGAATAGGTAATTTTCCTTTTTATGTTAGTTTGATTTGAGCTAGGGGAGAGCAATAATGCCGATACTAGTAGTAACTCTGATGGGTTTAATGTTTGATAGTCTTACCTATCATTGGGTTGATGGAGTCTTGCACATTTAATTAATTTGCCTTTTGGGGATGGATGGCAATACTGAACTATTGGTAACCAATTTGGTTATAGTTATCCATCAACAACTTGAGGAGTCCTTAAAGCATACTTTTTTTTTTCATCAGAGGACTTCGCATACGTTTTGTAGATGGTAACCCTTTTGATTAAAATCATTTCGTAGATATTTCACTCTTATTGTGGAGTTTATATTTCTAGTTCGAGGCTTTCTATAAATGCAAGGCCCAGGGCTTAAATATTAAGTAGAGTCATGTGGCTCTACATTAATTTTGAGCTACGATGTTGAACAAGGGTAGTGGAGAGGAGCTAAGCCCATTCTGTCACATAGAAAGACGTGCATTGGTGATATGTGAAGGTTATGCAAGCCTCACACTACGTGAAGGAAAGTGCTTGTGAGTGTCGATCAAAGAATATAAGTGGAGAAGCCCTCTTTACTATTTCAAAAAGGGTGCATATAGGTCGGTTGTTGACCAAAACTGATGATGAAGTTGTTGCTTACCAATACCTCTTGATAGGAACACTGTAAGTTCACAAAAACTAGAATAGTTAATAAAGCAGATGGATATCATGAAACATCAAGAAAAGTATGAAGATAAGCAAACCTTACATATGAACAAAGAGATTACCTCACCCAGAAGGGTTTAACACAATCCAGAATATGCTAAGTAAAATGATCTTTGCATCTACAATCAGAATTTTATTCATACTAGAAAATTTTACACACTTCAAAATACATTTATTTATAGATATTGAAGGAATAAAAAATTCTAATAGATTGTTAACAAATTATTGACTAACTCTAAAACAAAAAGAAATGATTATGAAGTTTGACGATGAAAAAATCATAATTTATGTCGTCATTAGCATGGTGTGTCATTACATGCTAGCAAGTCTAAACAAGTTTGTTTAGCCTTTCATCTTGAGCTCGTGTGACAAGAAGGGGATTTGGCATTGGTTGTGACTTGTCAAGCTACAACCTCTCCCAAGGATGTCAATATGAACCCTCTATTGGGATTACAGGTTGACCGGTCCAAAAATTGTGACTTGATTCACATCAAAATTGTGGAACTCTGGAGGATGTTAATAATGTCTTTGAGATTAACTTGTAGGGCTGTCATTTTTTATAATATTCTTTTATTACCTTCTTCTCTAGCTTCCTTAGAAGGGTTCTTATTTGCCCAAAATGATATATTATATGGTGCGTAATTTGCAACTACATTACAAAATTCATTTTTCCTATAACCAATTTATGAGTAGGTAGTTTTATTCTCAGACTCAAGTTGAAGAGATTTGATACTTGATCTAATAAGTTTTCTTTGTTTTTTCTTCCTTGCGTGGGCCGTTTCTAGCTTTTTTCTTAGTTTTATGTGCTGAGCTGTTGTCTTAATTTCATATACATTTTGTAAAAAAATTGTAATCTAGCCTTAGATAATGATCAAATCATTGTTATGGTGCATCAGGACAAGGAGGGCATTCCACCTGATCAACAACGATTGATTTTTGCCGGGAAGCAGTTGGAAGATGGTCGGACCTTAGCGGATTACAACATTCAGAAGGAGTCAACCCTCCATCTGGTTTTGAGGCTTAGAGGCGGAACAATGATCAAAGTGAAGACACTTACTGGAAAGGAAATTGAAATTGACATTGAGCCCACAGATACCATTGACAGGATCAAGGAAAGGGTTGAAGAGAAAGAAGGGATTCCACCTGTGCAGCAAAGGTACTTCACTTCTATATGCAACTCCTTTTTTGGTTTTTTTTTTTCCTTTTCTATAATATGTTCATGCCGTTGACCTTTAAATTTTTGTGAAGGTGTACATGAAAACCCATTTTACATTCAGGAAAAATCTTTCGGTTGCAATGACTACATCCCATCCTACTTTCTTGTAATAAAAGACGACTATTGCCTTTTGATTTCTGTAATAGCTGCTAGTCTTCCCTCAGTTCTATTTCTTTTGTAAGCCATTTTTTCATGGTTGTCTGTATTAGTTGTTCTTTTGGAGTTTCCTTGAGCTTGTTTTTGTACTCTCGTCAGCAAATGCAAGAACATACATTTTTTTAGTCAATTTTTATTTCGTTGTGTTAGAAAATTTGTGAAAGCATATCTTTTACTAATTTGTAGATAGACCAAGGTTATCTTTTTTTTTTTAATAGCCGAACATGCAATGCTTTATGGTAGCTGCTTTCACAATTTCAATGCTATCTTAACTTTCAACTGCTATATATGGATTCACCGCATACCTACTTGAAAAGTCCCCCTCAAATTTAAGGAAAAATTTTATATGATGGTGGTGAGACCTGCAATGCTTTATGGTGCCGAATGTTGGCCATTAAAAGAGACGCATAATACTAAGTTAAGTGTTGCAGAGATGAGGATGCTTAAGCGGATGAGCGGCTTTACCCTTAGAGATAGGATATAGTAGCGCCAGTGGAAGATAAGATTAGAGAGAGTCACCTTAGATGTTTTGGTCACATAAAACGACGACCTTCCGATGACCCGGTTAGGAAAGTAGATGTATTAGATTTGACTTATGTTAAGAAAGGTAGAGGTAGACCTAAAAAGACTTGGTTAGAAAATATTAGAAATGATCTTTCTTTATTAGATTTAAATGAGAATTTGACTTTTAACAAGACACAATGGCAAAAAAGGATTCATGTAGCTGACCCCACATTGTGGGATAAAGGCTTGATGTTAATCTAATCGTTCCCTTTTATTGATTGGCAGGTTAATCTATGCAGGCAAGCAGCTTGCTGATGACAAGACTGCCAAGGAATACAACATTGAAGGAGGTTCTGTACTTCATCTCGTTCTTGCTCTTAGGGGTGGCTACTAGCACAACTACATCCTTGTCTGTTCATACAACTTTTGCATCAGGTGTGAATGTGATGCTGAACATTACTTATTTTGATTAATAATTTGTTTCAATGACAGACTCTGTAACTGGTTTCGTACTTATGGCTGCTCTGCTCTATACTGAGAATTTATCCATGGCCTTTCTTCTTCTCTTATTCTGTGATATGATATTGTTAAGTCTTGATAACTTTAGGTTCGGTTAGAGAACATACCTTTGTCATTGAATTGTAGAACACTCTTCCATTTATAATTTTAGGATGATTAAGCACTTATCATTCATGAAATTATTTACTTATTTTGTTGCTCTCATCTTCTTTTTATTCATTATTGGACGATAATTGCCTTTTCGATATCCAAGATTGATTTTGTTAATGGTCGGCGCTGTTGTATGGATATGCACGGACGGTGCTACCACGTAGTAATCTTCAAACCCAAGGAAGTTAAGATTGTCCTTTGCTTAGCTAGCAAGTCCTGCTTGTTCCTATCCAATAGATAGCGTGGCCACACCTCCATATACTTTTCAAAGTCTTAAAGCTGATCGGAAGAATAGTTTTCAAAGCTGTTGTTATAGTGATTGATTTTTGTACGAAGATTCGAGGACGAGAACTTTTCAAAGCCATAGTTGAATCTTCAATAAACGAGAATATCGAGATAGACCAAACGTTGCAGATAAACCTAATGTTAGGGTTTTATTTGAGGTGTTTTTTTTTTATTGTTTTTTAATTTTTTTTAAAAATAAAAAAATGAAGATTTTTTAGGGTTTAGAACTGTTTTAAGTGGTAAGAAAGCCAGTCCTATATGAAGTGATGGTAAAAATTATTACTGTTCTCAATGTGCTTAATTTAGGTTGGTTTAATGAACAATGTAGTTAGTTTGTTGATAATTTTATTTTTAATAAAAATTTTTTAGAGGTTTTGGTTTGTTAAGTATATCAATTTTTATGAGGCTTATTAATGTTTTATTAGGGACAACTTTCTTATGTTTTTAAAACAGTTTTACTAAAACTTTGTTTTAAAATTCAATAAAAAAACTATTCCAATCAAAGCTTAAGGCTCCGTTTGAGATAATTTTTTTATTGTTTCTTAAAATATATTTTTAGTATAAATTAGAAAGATGCTTTAAGAAATAGTAATAAAAGCATCTCAAATGGAATCTAACTCTCTTGTATTGCAAAAAAAAAAGGAATTTAATTGTAGAGGTATGCTTTTTTCTTAATTAAAATTATTTGAGTAAGAATCTTCTAGATAAGAGTGAAATTATTTTACCCTGAATTAATACTTGCAAAGAAGAATTTAACTCAAAGTTTCACAATTTTAATTTTAATAGGCAATTGAGTAATTTTTGTCAATTGGGAGCTAGTCGTCCTGCTATTGCGTTTTGAAGTTGAATACTAATTTGCCTATATTTGCCTGTGTTATGATGAATTTGTGGGCAATTTGCTGACCATATAGTACACAATGGTTGAAGTTTATTTTTTCAACTTATATGGATAATTAAAAATGTCATGCATGATTATTTGATCTTCTACCATATAATATGAATAAATAGGTTAAAAAGTGGTAAGGAATTCAACAACTATGAGCATCAAATTAATTTCGCAGCACGAGTACCTTGTTCTAGCCTACTACTCTTATTAATTTGGTGGATGGATCAAATTCCCAAAAGTTAGAGAGTTGAATAAATATTACGATAGTTTTTACTATCTTAGTACAAAAATGTAACAATCATGATATTTTAATATGTCTTTTCATTCTACATTTCTTATTGATATTTAATCATATATGTACATGTCAAATCATCTCAGCATAAACGAGGGCCATTCAAATATGCAATACATAAATCAAGCTAAATTTGATTAGTTAAACTCACATGATAGCACATCATGATGCATGATGTTTATAGAGAGTTATGAATGAGAGAGAGAGAGAGAGATTAGTGACAAATCATAACATCATCATAAACACTAAAGAGGAAAATAGGTATATCTGTAAACTTTAAATTAAATATGTAAATATTTCTTTTAACTTTTGGCCTCCTGTCTCCCAGCTATCATTTTAGGTTTAAACATTAGGTATTTTCTTCACTGATAAAAATATACTAGTTTGTTAATAAGCAACCTCAATTTGATATATATTATTTTTATGTCAAATCTAACAAAGTTGTTGCGCCAGAATATTCTGTTAATTTTTCAAAAACAACCATTGATTTCATATAATTAAAAAGCGACCCTACTCATATTTTGATGGGGTCTATTGGATATAATCCTCAGAAAACAATGAAGTTAATACTGAACTGCAGATCTGTTACTGCTTAATTCATCTTTAGTAGTATATCAGTAACATTATTGTAAAAATCCCATCTGAAGGATTTGCTCTGTGTTCTTTTGACAAGTCCTTTTCAATTTATGTGTCCCACACATGGAAAAGCTCTTTTCTTACTTCTTGTTCACATTCCACGTGTGAACTGATATAATGAAGGAAAGTGACACATTTTCCCTTTCAAAAAGAAAGGTGGCATTTTTCTTTCATAGTGAAAGTGACTTTGTTAGCCTACAAAGCATTTGGATCTCAATTCTTTTGCTACAATGTTGCTGAATTCTATGTGAAGTGTTGACATCCTCTCTCCCCATGTATTACTCAGAGATTAGATGGTTGGATTGAAATAAAAATTTATTAGGAATAGTAAATCATGCTTTTTGAGATATTTTGATTCTTAAAAGAGTTAGTTAAGGCTTCATTTGGGAATACTACATGTTGTAATCACCCAAGGAAGAAGGTCCCTTGCTTTCACCGAAAGTCACAAGATTAGGCAAAATTGATTGCCATATTGTTGATGAAAAGTGTGGGCAAATAAGGTTGATTTCGACAGCAACAGAGTAATCTCCAGCTATCCCCTCTCGAATCTGCAGAGCCTGAAGTCTCTGTTCAAGCCTAATATAATTCATCTCCTTCACCACCGCATTATAAGGAATGGAGTTAAAATCCAATAATGGGAGTTTAGCCTCTGTTTGGGAAGGGATGAAGGGGGTTGATGTAACAATTCAAAATTATAAAAATAATTTAAAATGAGAAAAAAAAATTAAATTTATGTTTGAACTGGAGTGTTGTGAGGTAGAGAAAGGGAAATCTAGATTTTTGGTATTCGAATCGATTTGCCACTTTTACATAAATTGTTCAGATCGAAGTAGGTGATTCTAATCCTATTTCTATTTTCAAATATTTTGATTTTGACCATTGACTTCCCCTCAAAACAGGTTTTACTAAAATTTTCCATCTTATTGAACTTTTACATCACAATTTTTGATATTGTGCTGATTATTCTAGAGATTTTGATTGTAATATTTCTAAATTTTACTGGGTAAAAAAAAAAGTTATTGAATTTTGTATGATTTACTGCACAAATTTTGATATGGTATTGGGCAAAAAGTGACGACTTCGTTTACTAAGCCAATAATTACTGATTATTGATTATCGACTTCTGAAAAATACCGTGACAACCATGATTTCTTGTTTGTTTAAGTGTAACCACCAAAATACATGTTACATTTTCATTTTTACTGTACGTTTTTAATGATACTTTATTAATTTACTATCACTGTGTATATTTATTGTTATTGTATTGCTTTACTATTATTACTATCGATTTTACTAAGGATATTGTACTAATATTGTTACCAATATAGACATCGATAGTGTTTGATACAACTACTAATTCACTATTACAATTAATGTTATTGATTCACTTTACTAATATTGAGCATGTGATATACTAAGCCCGTGATATACATAGCATGTGATTAAGATACCGATTTGATACTAATATATAATAACTTGATATCATATATACATTATTATAGGATTTTACTATATTGATATGATTCTGATAGTCTTTACTGATGCATTGATTTTTTCGCTTTACATGATTTTTTTACTGATTGATATTACTAATACGACGATTGTTTAATCGATTTAACACCCGTATTGATTTATTGATTTGATAGTACTGATACGATGATAGTTTAATCGATTTGACATTCATATTAATCATTGCTTTACTATTTATAACATCAATTTATGATGGAAGTTATAATTAATGTTGTAGCTGGTCGACAAAGTTATAAATCTTGCAATCGTATGTATTTAACTTGAAATAATCAAAATAATTCGTGACAACACATTTCCTCCCATTATCTTTGCAAAATTCACAGCTCTCTCTCACGTCAACCCCATCCTCCTTTGGTTGTGACTAACTTCAACAAACAACGAATGTCTTCTACAATTAGTCACTAATCAGTATCTAATAGTTTAACCACTAACTTCTTCCAAGAATGTTGCGATTGTAAAGTTGCAATCAATTCTCGATTGTTTCTACAACGATCAGTCACATATGATTATAAAATTTAGTTACAATGACTATATAAATAATAATATGATAAATAATTGTAAATATCTTATAGCGATTATAAATTATCTTTACGACTATATAAATAACGACTAAAATAATAATTGTGAATATTTATTAACGAGCATAAATTACCTAATTTATAATCATTTTATTGGTTATAAAATTATATTATTCTCAAAGTGTAACTGTTCTAAGTGTAGAAGAAAACTCTCATATTAAAGACAAAAATTTTAATGTATTTTTAAAAATTTAAATTATCTCAAAGTAAAATACTCTTATTCAAGTTCATATGACTCTTACAAGCCTATGCATACGTTAGCATTAGAGGTTGTGCATATATGCCTCGACAGACTGCAAAGAGATTTCACCGTCCATCATGTGATGGACGGTGATCCGACAGCCCATACATTAGTGAATTTCCTACTAAATTCCAACTCAAATAATTTTCACCTCACGCGGCGCTTGCCACCGAACCCTCCAAAGACTTGTCCATTTAAAAAATCAAAAAGCCCAGCCCGTAAAACGAGGAGCTCGTGGAGTATATACGACCCAACGAGAGCCGTCGATTGACTCGCCACTCGCCAGCCGACATTACGATCGCCTTAAGATAATGGATTATAATAAATCCAACGTGGCATTATCTGATAGCTGGTCGCCGCTGTTATATATAGAGCAGCTGGATCACTAGATTCTCCATTCAGAAGCTCAGCTCATTGGACTCTTACTCTAGCATTTCTTCATTGATTAGAAGCTAGCTTCCCGCCTCCTATCACTTCGCGTTAGCAGTCCTTCTTCTCCGGCGACGATGCCGGCGGGAGGTTTCGCAGTGTCGGCTCCGACGGGGACGGAGTTCGAAGCAAAGATTACTCCCATCGTCATCATATCATGCATCATGGCGGCCACCGGCGGCCTCATGTTCGGTTATGATGTTGGCGTTTCAGGTCAGTTTTTCTTTTTCTGAAAGAGTTTTATTGGAGAAATTTGTGAGAGCAATTTTATGTTCTGATGAAGGATTCTAATCAAAATTTGTGCTTTTGAAATCAAAATACTATTTTTTTTATTATTCTCTAAATTGGAGAGATTTTTCAACAAGAACACGTACAATTGGATGAAATTCGTAAAAAATGTCCTTTTTTATCTGAATTTTCAACCGCATGATTAGGACAATAGCTTATACATTTCCGGCCAGTGGAGGCGATAGTTACGTTGGAAGATAAATTGCTGTTGTAAGGTTTTCTAGGGCCGACAAGTCGATTTCAATAGGTTACTTTCAGGAAATTTCTGAAGCAGCAGAAAACGACAAAAGAAAAAAATGAGGCTTTTTTTGACTAAATATTTCGAATCTTAGACAAAAGAAAAAAATGAGACCGGCTAATATTATAATTAAATTATAAATAAGTATGAAGACTTATACAATCTTTAAAAAATTAATAAAATCAGCTTTGAAATTAGTATAATAATAATTATTTATATTTTTATTGATCTCAAAGTGAAATAAAAAAATTTTAGATTTCTTTTGATTAAAAAGAAATTAAAAAATTTTAAATATACTCATACATTCTGTATAATATAAACATATCAAATCATAAATTAAAACTTTATATATTGATCAATAAAACTAAAAAATATATATGAACAGGTGGTGTGACATCAATGAATGATTTCTTGAGGAAATTCTTCCCCAAAGTGTACCGAAGGAAGAACGAGACAGGCTTAGAGAGCAACTACTGCAAGTATGACAATCAGGGTCTGCAGCTCTTCACCTCTTCCCTGTACCTCGCCGGCCTCACCGCCACCTTCTTCGCCTCCTACACCACTCGCCGGCTCGGCCGGAGGATCACTATGCTCATCGCCGGTTTCTTCTTCATAGGCGGCGTTATCTTTAATGGCGCAGCGCAGGATTTGGACATGCTCATTGTTGGTCGCATTCTGCTTGGCTGTGGTGTTGGCTTCGCTAATCAGGTCAGTCTTCCTCTAACCAACATGAGATATCATTGTTAATGTTATCATTATTTACCAAAATTTGAAATAATTATTAAAGAATAAAAATTGCAGAAAAAAATTTATGAAATTATCCTTAATATTATTTTTCCATTTGCGCACATGCTGCATTTCTACTTTCTAAGGGAAAATACGTTGGTCTCTTAAAAAAAAAAAGTTATGATTGTATTATAAATGGGATGAATGTGGATCAAAGACGCATTATATATCGTTTTCCCTTTTCACATTAGAATTAAGAAGAAGAACATAAAAAGTCAAAGTCTTTGGTCAAGTCGGTGATAAGTCTTCTCGGCCATGAGTGGATGATATGCAGTATTCTATTTTGGGAGATTTACATACATACCACCCTATAATACTCTATTTATATATTTAACACCTAAAATTTTAATATTACATACATAACACCCTTAGTTCATTTTCATATCAAATATGAGTGGCAGAAATGAAATATATGAGTGCTATGAATGAAATATGAGTGACATATTTGATATTAAAATAATATAGAGTGGTATGAATATAATATTAAAGTTTTAGATGTTGGATATGTAAATAGGATGATATAAAGTGGTATGTATATAAAATTCCCTTCTATTTTTACTTATAAAAGTGCAAAAAAAGTTATTTTGCACTTAATTATTTTTTAACATAATTAGATAAAATTATGGGTTCATTTTAGCTTCTAGTTTTAGTTGGCTTAATATTTTGTTTGATATAAATTTAATAGATAAAGGTATCAAATGAGATTGCAATTATTATATGATTAAGGCTAAAGTTTAACTCAGTTCGAAAAATTGTGGCAAATGTTGGCTATGAAAGTATTTGATTAATTGAAAACTTTTATAATCAATATTTCTTCGGACCAAATTATAAATCACCGTTGCATCACGAGCATTGATTACTCAGTCGTAGTTTTAATTAAAATGTTTAGTGCACGGAGGCTAACAGTTCAACGCCCGAGATGTCTAATAACAATGAAATACAGTAATACCAACTGCAACTATTCACTTACTAGTGCTTCGATTGGAACGACTTTAAGCAGTTTTTTTAGTACAAAAATTTTTAATTTTAATAAAATTTTTTACTAAAAAGAAGCTTTAAAACATAGTAAGAAAACCGCACTAGACCAAGCCTAAGGTCTGCGCCATGCGTTGACAGAAGATCACCGAATTCAGGCTTTGTTTAAGACGACTTTCTTATTAATTTTTCAAATAGTTTGTACTAGAAAATTATTTTGTGAAGCAATAAGAAAGCCATCTCAAATGAAGCCTCAGCTTTCTTATTACTATTTGCTAAAACAATTTTTTAGTTTTTTTTTTCAAAAATTTTTGTAAAATTTTTATTCCAAAAAAAAAATCTCTAAAATATTTTCCGTTTACTAAATAATTTAATTAATTATAGACTTTATTGTTTTTTTAATTTGTATGCAGGCCGTGCCGCTGTTCTTATCAGAGATCGCACCAACCAGAATCCGCGGTGGGCTTAACATCCTCTTCCAGCTCAACATCACCATCGGCATCCTTTTTGCCAATCTCATCAACTATGGAACCTCCAAGTACGTATCAATGGCCGACCTTAAAAATATATTTTTTTAATAAAATTAACATTTTAATTATTTTACGTTCATCCCTGAAATTAATTCATGTTTACTCACGCAGGATCCACCCATGGGGTTGGCGTCTATCTCTCGCTCTCGCCGGCATCCCCGCCTTCCTCCTCACCATCGGCGCCCTCTTTGTCGTTGACACCCCTAACAGTCTCATCGAGCGCGGCCGGCTCGAGCAAGGCCGAGCCGTGCTCAGCCGGATTCGCGGCACTAACAACGTCGACGCCGAGTTCGAAGAAATCGTGCAAGCCAGCAACGCTGCTCGTCAAGTGAAACACCCGTTCCGCAACCTCTTGAAGCGGCGCAATCGGCCACAGCTTGTAATTGCTATAGTCATGCAAATATTCCAGCAGTTCACCGGCATCAACGCCATCATGTTCTACTCGCCCGTGCTGTTCAACACCCTTGGCTTTAAAAACGACGCTTCATTGTACTCCGCCGTGATAACTGGAGCAGTCAACGTGGTGTCCACGCTGGTGTCGATCTACTCGGTGGATCGCGTGGGGCGGCGAGCGCTGCTGCTTGAGGCGGGGGTGCAGATGTTCTTCTCGCAGGTGGTGATCTCGGTGGTGCTGGGGTTCAAAGTGAAGGACCACTCAGAGGGCCTCGCTAAAGGCTGGGCGGTGCTGGTGGTTCTGATGGTCTGCATCTTCGTCTCCGCCTTCGCGTGGTCTTGGGGGCCGCTCGGCTGGCTGATACCGAGTGAGACATTCCCGCTCGAGACTAGATCTGCCGGACAGAGCGTGACTGTCTGCACCAACCTGCTCTTCACCTTCGTCATCGCACAAGCCTTCCTTTCCATGCTCTGCCACATGAAATACGGCATCTTCGCCTTCTTCTCCGGCTGGGTTGTCATTATGTCGATCTTTGTACTTTTCTTCTTGCCGGAGACGAAGAATGTTCCTATTGAGGAGATGACGGAGAGGGTCTGGAAGCAGCACTGGTTCTGGAAGCGCTTTGTCGAGGATGCCGAGCAGGAGAAATTGGAGGCCGTGGTTAACAATGGCAAGGCGGCCAAGGAGGTGGAATCAGCTTAAGAATTAATTATGAGATTAATTATTAGTAATGAATTTGTATCATCAGGTGAGTGAGCAGATGATTATTTAGTCTAATTCAGATTACTGTCATCAATATACAAATGAAGTGACCGTTAAATTAATTTGCTGTATACGCTGTGGGGATTATGAATCTATGATGAACTCTGTGTTTGGAAAGAGTTCACACTGAATATTGACCCATAAATTGCTTAATATATGTAAAAAAAACAGAGGAAAATAATGAATTATACAACTCTTCTTGAACTTGCTAACATGCTTGGAATGATCACTCGCTATGGTAGATCGTTTATTTTTTTATAAATAGTAGCGATTATGACCGATTCAATTCTGAAATAGTGTAGTAGTTAAAACCGCTGCTATATTCAACATTCGTCAGTTCTATCCTGCCGGTCATGAAACTGTCGTTAAATGTCTTTGCATCGCATTGTAATTACGGCGGACATCCAATGGTCATAAAACCGCTGCAAAAATTTTAGTGGCAGGTAAAACCGCTGGGAAAAGTCAAAATTCGTGCTGCACAGGCTTGATTTTTTGGTAGTGGATATACGCAATTACAAGGCTGAAATTGGAATTTAGTATTGATGGATTTGAAGCCCAAAGTCTTTATTGGGCCTTGTTCAAGCGACAGAACGCAAATTTGATCCACGGATTATGCTATTGGACATCACCAGGTTTTACATTAGGGTGTTTTACATTAGGGTGGGCCGGCCAAAACGTTTTGATTGTGCTGGTGATTGCATATGCCCGAAGACACAACATGGGATTTATGACACAAATAATAATGATGATGATTTGTCACCAGATAATTATGTTATAAAGTATAAATTTTGATATTTATTTAAATAGAAAATTTAATGAATTAAATTTAAGATAATTTAAATTCTGATTTTATCAAATTTATTGTCCAATGGATGTCTCCATGAGGCGAGTCTAAAATATAAAAAGTGATATGATTTGATTCTAAGGTTTCATTTGGGATAGTTTTTTTACTGCCTTTCAAAGAAACTTTTTAGTGCAAAATTTTTAGTTCAAAAAATTTTTGTACTAATATGTTGTTTTAGAAAACACTAAGAAAGTTGTCTCAATTGAAGCGTATATTATTCTAATCAATCATTTGAATCGTAAATAAAAATTTTAGGACATTAATTAGAGAAATGAATTAACATCCTTTTAATTTTTTGTGCATTCTTAATCAAGCAAATGAGAGATAAGATTGGGAAGGTAGGGAAGAAATTTTAATTTGAAGAGTTTCTCTTACATGGATGATATGAGTACCGGGTTTATATAGAATACAAAACAAGAAATGTGCTACGTACAAGATAATATTAACTATAAGAGGTACATATATAGAAAATATATGAGGTGTAGCATGCTATGTAGCTCATGTATTGCATAATACTCCCCTTCAATATGTGCTATATATGTTCTTGATAAATATCTTGGATATTAGTGTTGTGAGAGCTCTGATGTAATGGTTTGGTGAATATGTCATTTAATTGATGCAGAGATTGGATGAAGAGTTTGATGGATTTGTCAGTGACTTTATCTCTGACAAAATGATAATTAATTTTGTGTGTTTGGTATGTTTATGAAAGATTGGGTTAGTTGCTATATTAACTGTAGTGTGATTGTCAAAATATACATGAGTTAGAGTTTGTATAAGTATCTCAAAGTGTTTCAAGAGTTGAGTTATCCAAGTTAACTCACTAACTTTTGCGACTAGTGCACGATATTCTACTTCTGTTGAAGAATGGAAAATAATGTTTTTTTTTTTTAATTTCAAGGAAACTAATGATTCTCTTCGAAAAATATAAAATTAGCTAACTATTTTTCTGGTTTCCAGGTAAGTTTTCCAGTCAACACTGGAGATGAATATTTACTTGTATGTGAGAGTTTTGGGAAAATAAGTTCCATGTCCTAGCAACGATTTCATATAGCAAAGAAGGAAGTAGGCAGGTGCCAGATATGGTATACATGGTAATGCTTAGAATTGGTTTAGTTTGCAGATGATGATGTGATGTCTGGTCTTGATAGTGTAAGATATAATAGTTGCCCAATGAGGCACACATATTATGTTGCATCATATAAAAATTCCTTATTTGTTGCGTCTAGATAGAAGTTCCTTATTTGCAAGCAAGAATACTTGTATCTTCCAAAAGTTATGAACTTTAGTGTCTTTATGAAAGAATGATGCTTGTGCTTGATTATGCAATATCAGTCCAAGGAAGTATTTAAGGGCATTGAGGTCTTTGATGTTGAATTGTGAATTGAGAAACCTCTTAGTAAGATTTATTGCATCTATGGAGGGTCCTGCAATAATGATATATTGTGAGGTTAGAACATGTTGTAAGAATTGCAAGAGAAAGGAAAAGACAAGAGCAGGAACGAGAAACAAAGCATCAGACGAAATAAAGACTATGTATTTAATAACATTTCCTATTATAGACTAGACCTATATATATAACACCAGATACATAATCAAGATACAATAAAGAGCAGTGATTGGTTCACGTGGACGACTAACGACAAAGTGCTAATAGGCCCCCTCAAATTGATTATTCATAGGTTGAATGGTCAATTTGGAGCAGAGGTCTTTGAATCAAGCTGCTGGAATTAAGAGGTTTGGTTGGGATGTCGGCTAGTTGATCAAGAGATCTAATGTGTAAAATTGAAATGGCTCCTTTGTTCATGCGCTCGCAGATGAAGTGAAAATCTATTTCAATATGTTTTGTGCGAGCATGGAAGACAGGATTGTTGGCGAGGGCTATAGCAAATGTGTTGTCACAATAGATTACAGTGGGAGTAGGTTGAGGAATTTGAAGTTCGACGGCAAGTCTGCGGAGCGAAAGAATATATGCAGTTGCTAAAGATAGCAAGCGATATTTAGCTTCTGTAGTGGATTTGACAACTGTTACCTGCTTCTTGATCGACCAGGAGATGGGGGTGTTGCCTAGGAATGCGTAGTAACCAGAGATAGATTTTCTGTCGTGGGAGTCTACAGCCTAGTTGGCATCTATGTAGGTTCGTAGTTTAAGATCGTCAAAAGTAAGCAGAAGACAAAAATGAGAGGTTCCTTTGATGTAGCGGAGTAATCGTTTTAAAAATTGGAAGTCATAAGTTGTGGGATAATGCATATGTTGTCAGATGTAGTTCGTAGCGAAGGCAATGTCGGGTCTGGTGATCGATAGGTATTGTAAGGATCCTGCGAGTTTTTGATATTGGTGATGGTACTTGTAAGATTGAGCAGAGGAAGAGGCGGAGGATGACTTCGGGTTGATTGGAGTGGGTGCAGGATTGCAATCAGCTAGTCCGACATCTTGAAGAATTGTTTGTGCATAGTGCTGTTGTCTTAGGAGAAAGCCCGATGTGGTTTGTTTTGAGAATTTGGAAGTCATAAGTGATTGGTCCACGTGGACAGCTAAAGACAAAGTGCTAACACATGTTCCTTTGATAAATAAAGAATAATTTGATTTTGATTGTTTAAAAATGAACATGACGAGAGATTAAAAGAGTACTTTTGCTTACTATTGTCGCAAGGCATGTTTGACTTCGTAAATGAATTTATGTAATCGAGAAGTTAGTTTTAAAATATGGTTAGGTTCCAATTATGACTGGTGGTAAGGTTTAGTAAAATTTTAAGAGTTACCATTTTAACAATAGGAGAATATATTTCAACAATTAAAATATATTCCTTTTGTTAAGTGTATCCCTTAGCAATGAGCCGAGTCTTGTGTTTATTAATGAATCTGTCATAATTGTATTTGATTTTGCATGTCCATTTGCACCTGTTACGTCCCAAGATTTAACTTGGAAGAATTATTTTTTTAATCCATTAAACCATCGACTAGCAGAGCTATCTATAGTCATCAATAAGTATTAAACAGTCTAACAAAAATTTTATAATTTAAATCATCATGGAAATATTTCTATTCATTCTCAAAAGTTCATTTGCAATACTCAGGATTTACACAATAATCACGATTCCATCTAGTCATGAGTACAAAAGAATAACTATAACAAAAAGGAACAAAAAGCTGAAGATTCCTTATCAACCTCAATCTCCCGCTCGCTTGCCCTGACCTGAAATCATTAACCACATATAATGAGCTGAAAAAGCCCAGCAGGTCACCAAATACCTATAATTGAAATCAAAGCACGGTACGGAAGCAATATGCATGTCAATCAGTCAAATCATAGAAGTCACTTACACATGATCATTGAATCAATGCAGAATCAGAAATCATGCAGAAATAATAATCAATACAGAAACGATAGTCAATACAAAAACATGTGAATCCATATTCATTAGTAGAAGAATCAATAAACAATATAAAAGTTCGTAAATCTCAATGAATCAATACGTGTGTCAAATCTCTACAGTAGTCGTCGTATTTATAACATCAGTTAATTCAGTAGACAAATCATCGTATCTAAAATCTCAGTCAAATCATTAAAGAAATATTCGTATCGGTAATACCAATCAAATCAATCAATAAATCATCGTGTCAATTATATCAATCATATAAAGAGAAATCATTGGTTCAATAATATCAGTCAGTATAAAACGTCAAATCAATACTATCGTTCGTGACTGTTGAAATCAAATCAATGAAATAAAATCATAACATCATTTAAAACAGTTAGAATAAATCAATGTCATAGAAACGTATAAAATTGTACACTTGCAATTCAGTTATCCAATATCACGTGCTTAGTGAATCCCATGAAATTCAGTAATCTATATCATGTGTTCAGTGAATCACATGTCACTTGCTCAGTATATCACGTGCATAATATCAGTACAGTGAATCAGTAGTATCATTGCATGTATCAGTATCAGTAATGCTATAACAGTGAAATCATGCATTAACAGTAAATCCGTACAGTAACGATAAATCCGTACAATAACAATAAGAACAATGATTAAACACATGTATTTCAATAATCATACCCAACAAGTAAAAGCCCTGGCTATTACGGTGTTTTTCAGTCTTGTATCAGTATCAGTATCTTATATTTTGTATCCGTTGGCTCAGTAAAAAGAGTCGTCACTTTTTGCCCGTAGGCACAGTAATCATCTCTTTATACCCTTCAGTAATCACGTGATCAGTAGAGGATAACACCAAACCATATTTAAAGGAAAGCCCGTCGGCCCACCATCCTGTACAGATTAGTCAGTCTTCAACCAACGGTTCAACCAATCTTTACTTGTCTTTCACACACACAATAGTACACAAAAATATAACAATAATTTTAATCATATAATCATATTCATGTTCATCTCATGGATGCATTGCAACAGTAAAACATGATTTAGCTCAAATTAGAAAAACCCTTTAAAATATCGTACAGTAGACATAAGTCATTATAAAATGCACAATTTCAGAAAATTTCTAAATTACTAGAAATCGTGTAAAACAACATTTCAAAACTTTACTTGTACTAAATGAAAATTTTTCAACATCAGGATAATTTTCTATTTGATAAAAATTTCACAGAATTCAAAATATCCGGTGTAAACTTTCCAGAAAATACTCAAATCGTGCAAAATCATTATTTCTATAACATACCAAAAGTTACGCGGTAAACGTTTCGTCAATACAAAGATATGCATGTTTTTTGGTAACGGAAACACAAAATTGAGAAGAAAAGTACCAAAACACGAAATCTTCAAAATCAGAAATAGGATTCGGATTCCTTACTGCGAAACAAACAATTCTTCTAACAGTGGCATCGGACGAAAATCGCTCCACGACCTTCGAAACCAAGCTTTCCTCTTCTCTTTCCTTCTCTTTCTCTCTCCTCTTCTCTCTCTCTCTCTCTCTCTCTCTTCAAAATATCTCAAACGGTCCATAAATAGAGAAAAGATCTTTACGTTCGTCCAGAAGATGTTTCCCATTCGTCCCGGGACGAAACTCTCTGGACACGGATCTTACCAACGATGATGGATTTCGTCCCTGGACGATGCTTTCTAGCAACAAAATTTTGTTCTGTTCGTCCCGGACGAACTCAGGTTCGTCCAGACAAACCTGTATTTTACTCAGTTCGTACAGGTAGTTCGTCCGTACTAACCATACAGATTTTCACAATTTTCTTCAGTTCATCCCGTACTAATTAAGATCAGTCGTACAGACTAACTGCACTAAAAAAAAATGAAATTCTGAGCGGTTTTACAACACCCAATAACATTTTTCCTAGGAGGCAAAATGATGATGGTCAAATTATTGTTATATTATATGGCATTTAGTTCATCTCTCATTGCTTGTTGCCCTACACCGATTTTAGCGACTTGATGATAAAGCATTGCCTAAAATTTGATGAAATGTTAAAAATATAATTTTTATATGCATGCCCAAAATCACTCAATTTTGATATAGTAAAGGCTCTTAATTGTTGAATATTACAATAGGCCCAATGATTTCTTCCAATTCAAAGTAGTCTAGCTAGTTTTCGTTGCGCTGCTCTCTGAGAAAACCCTAGAGTTTTATCTTGGGTGGCGTCGTGGCGTTTTCCCGCCGTCGGCGGGGGATTTTCCGCTCTGCCTCTTCAGGAAAGTTGTTCTCTACTCTCTTCTCTTGTTTCTCTGTGGTTTTTCTTTCCTTTTCTCAGGCATTTTCGGTATGCCTTCGTCTATTTTGAGAGATCCTGGCTTTTTTTGGGGGATTTCTTACCCTAAGTCTTTTCTTCAAGCTCTTGCTGGTTCTTCTTCTTCTTTTCCTGATCTGAAGCACTCTACCTTTCGTGGTCTTCCTGCTTTGTGGGTTTCTGATGAAGAAATTAGGGCTTTAGCGGAACCATTTAGGTTTTCTTTGGTTGGCTTCTTTCCGGGCAAGCGACCTCCTCTCGATGCGATACGTAAATTTTTTTTGGGTCCTGTTCCTGTTCCTCCTTCTGTTGCGGATGTTCCTGTGGAAATTAATGCTCCTTTAGGTGGTGAGAATGGCATTAAGGGTGCAAATGAAGTTGTGGTAAATGTTCATGAATATGTGGGGATGAATTTGCCATATGTTGATAATGTTGGTATGTTGCAGGAGAATTTGGTCGTTTCGTTGGATGTAAATAACTGTAACGATGTGCCGCTGGTTGCAGATAAATCCCTATTATCTCCGAATGCCATTCCTTTCGTTCCCGTGTTGCTGGATGGGGGCGTTAGGCAGGGTGTGATTTTGGAGTCTTCGGGTATTGCTTTGGTGCCGGAAGTTGATAATGTAAATGTGAATGTTGAGACTTCTGATAGTTTACCTATTCATGAAACGAATATTATTGGGGATGATAAGGTGATAGATAATGCGGAAGGTGGTGCTGGGGATGACATGCTTGCTGGAGTGGAACCGAGTGGGATTGAGGCTGCGTGCCCGTCTCTGAATGTAGAGGAAGGGATTCAGATTGTTAACAATGTAGTTTAGATTCCTGTAAAAGAGGTTGATACACTTCGGATGGCTGATTGGGTGGGGAAGTCTTCGGGCAAAGAAATTAGGAATCAGAACAGTTGGTTGATTGGTTCGTCAGAGGAGGAAGTTGATTCTGAATGTTCTGAGTCGGATAATGACTTTTCCCTTGTTCGTTCCTCAGTTGCCTCTCGGGGAAAGTTTTGGGGGCGTGGTCGTCGAAAAAGATGATTTGGAATGCTTTTGTATTGTTCGTATTGCTGTTTATCATTTGGAAGGCTAGGTTTTATTGCGATTTGGTGCTACGCGTGGATGAGGGCGATAATGTGGTCGGGGCTCACGTCCCGGTCGTTAAGCTGGTGGCAACCATTTATTTCTGGATGGTTCGTGCGGGACGGCTTGGACGTTTGAAGCCTGGACTGTTTACTGAGCCCACTCTTTGCTTGTAATTCACATTTTTGTTTGGTCGCTTTTATTTTGCTAGGTGTGTGTTGTATTTTGTAAAAAAAAAAAAAAATGATTTCTTCCAATTCAACCATTCAACTCGAATTCTAATAATAATATCTCCATTTATTTCACCATTGTTTTGAACAATAGATTCGAGATATCTAAAACAAGCACTCTTTGAAACATGAATAAAAAAAATGTTACTTTATGTATAGAAAAACTTATTGAAGCTCACTTAAATAATGTAGTCTTCAAAGAATAAAATTATAAATAAAATTCTTTCTCATGTATCCAAATTTATCTCGACATATTATGTGGACGTAAGTAGCCCTCCTATGGAAAATGAGCACAATTGGCCATACGATACTGATTAATTGATAGGGCTCTAATTCCATTCAGATTTAGGCTTTGTTTGGGATGGTTTTTTTTTTGCTTCTTAAACCAATATTCTATTACAAAAATTAATAGAAATGTGCTTTAAGAAGCACTAAGAAAGTCATCCCAAAGGAAGCCTTTATTTGGAAGAATTTTTTTGGCTGTTTTTTTCATAAAAAAAAAGTAATTTGTGAAAAATATCCTTTGCGTGTAAGATTGTTTTTTTTTTTTTTTATCGTTTTTTAAAACTTATATCTTCAACAAATTATTTTTAATTTTTTTTAAGTATAACCGATAAATGAGCTTTAAAAAGAAAAAATTAAACTTATCCGAATAAAGTCTCAATTATCGTCGACAAGCTGCTTGAATTTGCCCCATTTTATCTGCATTAGTAATTCACCATTCTTTTGGACAAATTTTTAAAACCGCCTCCATAATAATTGTTATTAGCCATAATAGCATGATTAAAAAAAATAATTTTCGACTTAGATGCTGGAGTGCGAGGGATGGCGCTAAACTGGGGCAAATTATTACGTCTGGTGTCCGGATTCGTCCGGACACCAATCCAGACGCTCCACGTCACCAAAATACATCAGATCCCAATGTATTTGGGTGACGTGGTGCGTCTGGATTGGATGTCCGGACGTCTGGTGACCGGAAGTAATAATTCGCCCTAAATTGGAGCCAATCGTGAGAACTCCCAGCGACTGGTTAAAAAAAAACGGTGGATATACTAAACGAAGACAGTTAATTTTTAAAGAATTAAAATTTAAATTGTGTACAGTATAATAATTTACTATTAAAAGAGGTATGTGAATATTTTACTATAAATATTACTTTAGGCAAATGATTAAGGCATGTTATTTTTTATCAGGAAAATAAAATTTTCTCTTTTTTTTCAAAATTTGAAATTTAGTTCTAATTTATATTAATTAATCATATTAAGTTTTTTTAGATGATTTGATGAATAAATTTAAATTATAAATAATTGATTAAATATTATATTAAGGTTAGTTTGTTAATAAGTTGATGGCGTTGTTTTTTAAATTGGAAAATTTTAAGGGCAAATTTTTAAAATGAACCTAATATTAAATTATTTTATTTAATTCTACATTTAAAAAAAAAAGTAAGAGTCACCAAAGCCATTTTTCTAACTATTTGGAATTTGATGTTTGTCTAATATGACTGTTTTGATAGAAATTTTTATAATGTCCTGTCACATAAGCTACATTTTAATGTCTTGCCATATAAGCAGCAATAGAGGAATATAAAGTTTAACATTTTAGTTTTGTAAGAAGATCTAGCACACAATTAGGTATAAAGAGAGGGTGCATCATTTATAAGAGACACCAAAATTTTTATATGAAAAACCCTTGAAAATAGGAAAAAACCATGGAGCATAGCCTAGTTTGAATGAATCAACTAGTATTTGCAGTTGATTACAAATGAGGCTATAAATTATGGGAAAGGCCTTGGCATGATGTAACAAATATACATCATACAGAGTGTGTTACATGGTGGAAATAAGAAGAGTCACTATTGATCGATGTGTTCGTTTGGCCGAAAGGATCATTGTTAGCGAGGGAGGGTGGTTATAAATACCGTTGTCTGGCGACGGAGGTTGGAATTATCAGAGTCGACATGTGACAGAGATCGGAAGGACTGTTATATAGCGATAAAGATCAGAAGAAGTGTAGTCGGCGAGCGACGAAGGTCGGAAGGATCGTAGTCGAAAGGCCATGGAGATCCAGCATTAATTGGTGGTGTTGCAAAAGTTTGACATTAATTGGTGGCTAGGCAAAAAAACTAGCATTAATTAGAAGTCGGGTAGAAGTCCAATGTCAGTTGAAAGTTAGGTAAAAGTCTGGTGTCAATTGGCGATCGGGCAGAAGTCCTTTGACGAGCGTAAAGTCCGACGTCGGGTGGAAATCTGGCAAAAGCTGACAGTCCGGCTACTTATAGAAGTCCGATGACATGCATAAGTCCGACGACATGCCAAAATCTAATATCGGGTAGAAATCTAACGACAATCGACGGATGGACAAAATTTCAGCATTAATTGGTGGTTGGGCAGAACTCTAGCATCGGTCGACTGTTGTGCAAAACTGCAGCTTCAGTCGACAGCTGGGAATAACTTCATCGGTCAGCAATCGAGCAGATCTCCGACGTAGGTAGGCTGGAAGTGGAAGTCCAGCGATGGTCGAGGAAGAGTCTGGAGGCAAGAGAGCTCATGCTTTTTTTTTCATTTTCTTCCTTCTCTTCTTACTTGGGCCTCCTTCTCCACCCTCCACCCCCTTCTCTTTCTCTCTCTAGGGGTAGGGGTGTCAATTTTGGGTCACGGGTCAGGTTGAACCCGGAACTAACCTGGGTTCAAACGGTTTGACCCTAACCCGGCCCTAGTATGTAAACGAGTTGGGAACTCAAACCCGGACCAGGAATCGATCCGTCAGGTTGGCGGGTTGACCCGATTCGACACGGTTTGGCATCTGGCTGCGGCGGGACGGCGGGCATCGAGCACATGGGAAGGTCGACGGCGTGCACGGGACGGCCGGCGGCAGGGCTGCGAGCAGACAGGGAGAGAAACCGCGTGGTTCGCAAGAACGCACGCGAGAGAGGGGGGGGGGGTACGGATGCAGCTCATGCAGCAGCGGGGCTCTTGCGGGCAGCAGCGGGGGTCGCTCACATTCGATAGATGGCAGGCGGGCATTGGGGTAGCTCTGGCATCAGCTGGCAGGCGGGGGGAGCTGCTAGTAGTTCTATTTAAACGGGATTTCGGGTTGACTCGGCAACCCGTCGGGTCAACCCAAACCTGACCCATTTTTCAAACGGGTCGAATCCGGGAACCCGAATCAGACCCATTTTGAAATCAAGTCGGGTCCAACTTGGATTTTTCGGGTCGGGTACGGGTCGGATTTTTGTGTCGTGTCAAATATTGACACCCCTATTTAGGGGTCTTCTTCTATGAGAAATGAGGGTCTATTTATAATTTTTTTAGAGTGACATGACCAATAAATAGGAGGAAGAACAAGGGTGAATTGGGAGTGGTTTGATTGGACGGCCGATATTAGTTCCCTTGATCGTGGACCGTTTAGCAAGCATTTGAATGTCTTAGCAATATCGAAATTTCATTATCTTGAACTCGTTGGATTCATCTAGTCAAGCCACTCGATTTAACTATAAAAATGTCATATTTGAAGACCATTTCTTAATCCAAATTATGGTTTGAACAATCCAGATATTCTTCGAGTCTTTGATTTTGGATCTATTTGAGCTCGGATTGGGTTGTGTTTGGTATTGTTGGGTTCGTATTTTCAAGACGTTCAGTTCGATTATAAGTTCACTAAAATCGGAGTTCATATGATCTCCTATTTAATTTTTAAAGTTTTAAACTTGATTTTGGTTCGAGATTCGTGCCCGATCATAATAATTATTTTGATGATATATCAATAATTTTATCAAGTGTTGCAGAGATGAGGATGCTCATGTGGATGAGTTACTTTACTCTCTACAGACAGGATACAAAATGATCATATACTTGAAAAGGTTGGATTAGCTCGAGGGGAAGATAAGATTAAAGAGAGTCACTTTATATTATTTGGTCACCAATAACGGCATTTTGATGACCCAGTTAGGAAAGTAGATGTATTAGATTTTATTTATCTTAAGAAAGATAGATGTAGATCTAAAACGATTTGGTTATAAAATATTAGAAATGATCTTTTTTTATGAGATTTAAATTAAAATTTGACTCTTAACAATATATAATGGAGAAAAAAGATTCATGTTAGTGACCTCACATAATTGGTTAAAAATTTGTTGTTGTTGTTGGTGAGGTTATGTCTAATAACTCCTATTAACAGGGCCTTTTTTCTAAAATTTGTCCTTTTTTATTAAAGAGTTGACGCTAAAGTCAATTGTATAAAATTTAACTACGGATAAACATAAACAGAATTGAAGAATAATGAAGGAATCACGTCACTGATGAATCGCTGGTCCACACCCATCAAATTTTGGCAGTAATGCTGACCAAACAGGTCAAAGTCTTTCTTTATTATATTTTTATCCTGTTTAGATTGGAAGGACATAACAGTAAAAACATTCCAACCACTCAGTCATTAATGAGTCATCAATCACCATTGATTATTTCACCTCACATCTCTTGAAGCCATGAAACAGAAGAATCAATGCTGCAACTGTCCCAAACATTTATTTCCGCAAGGAGGCTTCTATAAATTGCTTCTTAGCCCGAAAAATCCCAAGCACAGCAGTACTCACCACTCACGCCTGCTCCTTCTTCATCCCTCTTTGCTTTATTCTTATAGCAGTTTCTGGTAAAGAGTGGCAACAAAGATGATGCGTGACCTAATGAAGGATATGTTATCTCGGGGAAAGAAGGAGACGAAAGTGAAGGCCAAGGTGGTGCTGATGAACAAGAATGTGCTTGATCTCAACGGCGTTAACGCCGCCATTCTCGACCAAATACATGACTTTCTCGGCCAGAAAGTCGAGTTCCGACTCGTCAGCGCCACCGTCGGCGATCCTAGTGTGTTCTCCTTTGCTTCCTTATTTGGTTCTTTGTAATTTGAGAACAGGAGCTAGAACCAATTGTGCCCTGAGGGGTTTCATTTGGAGGAGAAATTATTCTATGTGGAGTCCAAATGAGAAAAATAGTCCGGATATATATGTTAAGTATATACACTATGTGGATAAAAATTTGATACATATTATGTACAAATTTTTATACGGTGTGTATACTCATATGTCTGAATGATTCTTCTCATCCGGGCTCCGCACATAATAATTTCTTCATTTGGAGTGGCTAAAAATGATGCTTTATAGCAACTATATTTTAAATTAAAAATAACTAATTTTTCCAAAAATAAAAATAGAATAAAATTAATAAGAATATCCTCGTGATTGACTTTAAAGCTATTATACGTATGTTGAGGTTTGTGCTATAAATTATATATAAAGGCCACATTAATTTACATATAAATTTAAGAACTTTGAAGCATGTTTTGTGATACAAATTATAAAGGAATATCTTTTTTTTTACTTATAAATGGGCAAAAATATTACATTCTAATATATATTTTTATTTAGATGAAAGTGTTTTTACGACACAAATCTCTTAATACTACTAAATTATTTAATAAATATATCAAAGTTAGTAGATGATTTTTTTTTTTTGTGAAAGAACTTATGCCTCTTTGCTTCTACGTCGAAGATCACGGTATCACTCACCATTAAGCTCATGTCTCCGGAGATTATAGCTTCGTTAACATCCGCGCAGATAACGGGAACAGAGGGGTGGTGGGGCCGCCGGCATACCTGGCGCCGACGAAGCTTCCGGTCATTCCAAAACTTGTCGCCGGCGAGAAAACGTATGTGGTGAAGTTCATGGTGGGCGAAAGCCAGGGGATACCCGGCGCCGTCATTGTACGGAACTGCCACCGGCAGCAGTTCTACCTCAAGTGCATCACCATCGAAAACTTCCCGGGAAAGGGGCGGATCCACTTCGATTGCAACTCCTGGGTTTACAGCTCCGATAAATACTCTTACGACCGCATCTTTTTCGCCAACAACGTAAGAACTGTAGCTCGCTACCTCGCATTAATTTCGTCGAATACCTTGCGTATATATGTACTAACTTATTAGCAGAGCAATATGAGCAAATTTAAACTGAAACTCTAAGGGGGGTTGCAGTCCTACTTGCCAAAGCGCACGCCGGAGCCGCTACGGCCGTACCGGCTGGACGAGCTGCGCAACCTTCGAGGAGATGGTGTGAACCGTAAGCTAGAGAAATGGGACCGCGTTTACAGCTACGACTACTATAATGATCTCGGCAACCCGGACGAGAACCCGAATTTGGCCCGGCCAGTACTCGGTGGCTCGGCCGAGTTCCCATACCCCCGCCGCTGCAAGACCGGCCGCCCGCCGTCAAAGACTGGTGCGTCTACTTTTCGACAAATTTATTTTTTAATATTTCGGGGGAGTTTGGTATCGGATTTATTTGTAGTTTTTAGTAGGATTTAGGGTAAATCCACCCAAACGCAAAAAAAGTCGCGGTAAATCCGGCAAATTCGTAAATCTCGGATTTGCGGATTTACGCTAAATCCCGGCAAATCTTAATCCAGCTAGAAGTCGGATTTACGGGATTTGGCGGAAGAAGCGCGCGAATGGGAGAAAGTTACCTTCACAGTGAGTGAGCTACCGTCGTTGCTTCAGATCAAAATGTTGTAACGTCTGAAGAAACGAGGCAAAAATCAAATAGTTAGTAATATAATTAGTAGTTAAAACTCATTATAATTATCTTAATTAATATTGATACGTCATGCAAAAATTAGCTTTATCGGGCACGAATCTCGAGGCAAAAATCAAGTTGGAAGCTTCGAAAATTAAATTCGGGAGCACCTGAACTCCGATTTCAGCAAACTTACAGTCAAACTGAGCATCTCGGAAATACGAACCCAACGACACCAAATTTGACTCAATCCGAGCCCAAATGGGTCCGAATCGTGGACCCGAAGAGCTGTTGGAAGGTTCAAACTGCAATTTGAGTTACCAAACAATCTCCGATTTTAACGAGCATGTACTCGAATCGAGCGGCTCGACGAGACAAATCCAACGAGCCCAAGATCGCCGAATTCCAACATCATTAAGGACTTCAAATGTCAAACAAACGGTGCATGATCAAAGGATTCGATATCATCTGTCCATTCAAACCACTCCCAATTCGCCCATGATCTCACCTCTATTTACGGGCTTTGCCACTCCAAAAAAACTATAAATAGAGCCCTCATTCTACACAAAGTGGACTCAAGTGAAGAGAGAGAAGAAGAAGGGAAGAAGAAGAGAAAGGCGAAAAGGAGAATCCTCTCCTCCTCGACCACCGCCGGAGTTCTTCTCGCCGCCTGAATACATCAGAACTCTGCCAGATATTCGGGAGAACGCCAGAATTCAGCCCAACTTCCATGGGATGTGGAAATTCTTCTCAATTAACGACAGAGTTCCCTCCTGACGCCGAAACTCCGCCCAAGTGATGCTGGAGTTCTCCTCTGCCACCAACAGACGCCGGACTTCTACCCGACGTCGGACCTTCACTCTTCGCCAAGTTTCTAGGATTTAGTAAATCCTACTAAAATTGAATCCAATCCTATACCAAACACCCCCTTCAAATTTATTTAGGGGATTTTAGGTATAATGTAAGAAGATAAAATCAGCGGTATAAAAGTTTAAAAAAATGGGTTGTAATGAAAATTTTAAGTGAACATATTCTCCAAACACTTAAAACAGCTTCTTCAGACAAAAATATCTTTGGTTTATTTTATTTTATTTTTAGTTATCATATAAGATATTTTTATAGATATATGATTGTACATTTTTTTAATTAAACGTTATTTATTGTATAAATTATTCTGAAATATCACCTAGCATATATTTTAATTTTTATATTATTCATCAAGTTTGTGAAAATCGGGCTGGACAACGAACCGGAAGAATGATAGGTTTATGATTCGATCGGACGAATCAGGGTTGAACATGAAGACATAATAAATAATAATATTTTAATTAATAATTTGTAAATATTTTAAAAATAATTGATATTACTTCTCTAATTAAAAATCACACCTTATTTTTTTAACATTTGATTATTTTTTCTTCAAAATTAAAATTTTCAAATAAATTTTTCTATCACAATTGCCCAAACAACAAGATTGGCCACACTTAAAACAACTAATCATTAATTTTACTTGCACTACAATAGCACACAGCAAAACAAATCACTATAAAAAATAAAAAACCATCAAAACATATAACCAGGTTGCACTGCCAAATAGGGCATCAGGCCAAATTTTGTAATGATCTTATTAGATCATTAATTAAGTATTTTAACAAAATATAAATAAAATTTTAAAGAATTTAATAAAAATTAAACTAACTAATATTGTTTGAAGTTCTTTTGTACAAAAAAAAAAATTGACGTTATTAAGAAAATAATGAGATATGACTTTTAAAATCGAAATTTTATTTAAGATATTGATAAATTTTCTTTTTCGCCAACAAAATTGTTTATTATGACATAAAAAGTATTATGTTATTTTAATTATTATTCTAACTACAATTTAATTTATCGATACTCAAAATTTAATTTAATTGTCATTAGATATTCTTAAGTATAATTGAAATTATTTTCTAATAATTAATCAAATCTTTTCTATCATTTAATCAATTTACATCGCTTTATTGTTATTTGTGTCAAATAAATTTATCTAACACAGTTGTTTCGATTTCAATATAAATAAGGCTTTTATTAAGTAATTTCCTTTTTTATTTGACAATAAAATATTGAAAAAAATTATATTAAAATATTATGTCATAAAAAGCATCAAGATGAGTTTTTTTATTATTATTTTAATTTCGATACTTTTGAGCTCAGCACTAATTTTACTGCAAATAAAAAGAATTTGAAGCTCTGCCTTAATGAAAGGGAAAATTATTTTGTGAGTCAAAGATGGTCTCGAGCTAAATCAGGATGCGTCATATCACTATGTATACAACCAAAAAAATGAAGTTGCGCCTCCTGATTCGCCTTCGAACTGCGTTGGGTGATCGCACATAATAATTTCTTTAACTAAAGGGCTAAAGCTTGTTCAATACATCCAATCTTTTTTTATTGGAGAAATTATTACATACCGAGTCTATTGTGACTCCAATAGAATCAATTCTTGTGGTTTTTTGTGTACAAGTCACCGGATTTATTCAGACTCCAATGAAATCAAGTCATGTGACTTGTGTATAAATTATACATAGTGTTTACAAGTCAAGTACTTGATTTCATTAGAGATCAGACATGGGCTACATCCAAACTCCGCGCGAACTAATTTTCCTCTTTCTTGACACACCTTGCAACGCCTAAGAATGTTGATAACTTTCTGTAGATCCAAAGTCGGAGAGCCGGCTTGGCAAGCTTGATCAGTTTAAGATCTATGTGCCACGCGACGAGCGGTTCGGGCGCATCAAGATGTCCGACTTCGTAGGCCACGGCATAAAAACAGTGGCCAAGGACCTGCTACCAATATTCAGGGCCGTCTTGAACTTCACGAACGAAGAGTTCGTATCCTTTGAAGACCTGCTCAAGCTCTACGAGAGTGGCTTGCCATTGCCTGACATCCCTATGCTTCGCAAGTTCTTTCAGGCCTTGCCAATGGGGTTTTTCAAGAGCGCCCTTATCCCCATCAACGGCCAGTGCAGCTTCCTCAAATTACCAATGCCTCAAGTTATTCAAAGTAGGTTCTCTCACTGATGTCCCTTGGTTTCTTTTAGCCACTTGCTTGATCATACTAAGTGTAAATATTATTGTTTTTTGGGTTGCAACGATGAACTAAGATGATAAGTGGGCATGGAGGACCGATGAAGAGTTTGCGAGAGAAATGTTGGCCGGCGTTAACCCTATCATCATCCAACGCCTCAAGGTATTGTATGTGCTCTGTTAATCATTTGTACATGGTTATTTTTATTTTATGAGAAATGGCCCAGACAGCTTATCTTGATCTGTTGGTTGGGAGCTTAGGTTATCAACTAAGAAGTTTTGAATTCGAATCTTGTGTATGTGATATGTGTGTGAATCTATCTTAATTGGCCTAACTATACTTTTGATGATTAGATTTGAATCATCCTCAATTTTGTCTTCCTTCAAAATTTTAAACTACTATAGTTTTTAGGCAATTGCCCCAACATAATTAAACACATTATGTAGAGATGTTATTGTTAGAAAACCATGAACCAAATGCAAAGAAAAATAGTAAAGAAAATTCAAAATTTGTATGGTCGAACCCCACTTGGAGGCGGTTTCCCCTTAGACCCCTGACATATCTGTGAAGAGTATAACGATGAATAAATACGGGTCAACAGACAACGCTCTCGGAATAAATTTTAGTTTTAATTATATTTATGAAAAAAAAACTCTACACTTTTACTTATCCCTTTAAAAATTAAGGCTGGATCTGATCCCTGATTGTATGTACAATTATCAAAATAATTAGAGCATACATGAGAAATTAACAATCCTTGCTCTTAAGAAAACAACTAGCTGATTTTGTTAAGATTTTTACAGGAATTCCCACCAACCAGTAAGCTCGATCCCAGGCAATATGGCAACCAGAATAGCACAATAAAACTGGACCATATCGAAAGGAACCTACACGGCCTTTCAGTCCAACAAGTAAGTTCAGCTTTCTAACATCCTCTAATTTGATTTTCAGCTCAATTAATTGCCTATAAAAGAGATTCAATTAAATTTGTTTAGTTGCTTCTTTCCAATTGTGCAGGCACTTGACTGTAACAGGCTCTTTATTCTCGACCATCATGACTCCATTATGCCATATCTAAGGCGCATCAATGCTACTGACCGTAAGGTTTATGCCTCGCGAACGCTCCTCTTCCTTAATGATGATAACACTCTAAAACCACTTTCCATTGAGCTTAGCTTGCCGCATCCCGGTGACGATACACTTGGTGCAATAAGTACTGTGTATACCCCAGCCATTTCTGGCGTCGAGGGTTCAGTTTGGACGCTAGCAAAATCCTATGTCGTCATCAACGACTCGTGCGTTCATCAGCTTATTAGCCACTGGTATATACTTGTTCATGGAACTTTTTGGTATCTATAGATCACTTCCTTTAGCTAATTAGCTCCAGAACGGTAAAACGGCCCAATTGAACCAATGCAATTTGGCTATTTTAGTTTTCTATGTCTATTGTAATTACTTGACGTTTCAATGTCTTCCATGCCAGGCTGCGCACTCATGCGGTGATTGAGCCGTTTGTGATTGCCACAAATCGTCAATTAAGCTCGATGCATCCAATCAACAAGCTACTCATGCCTCACTACCGTGACACCATGAACATAAATGGTTTGGCTCGACAGAGCCTCGTCAATGCCGATGGCCTTCTCGAGTTCATCATCTTTCCTTCCAGGTATGCTCTTGAAATGTCCTCCATGGCTTACAAGAGCTGGAATTTCGTCGAACAGGGACTTCCATCCGATCTCCTCAAGCGGGGAATGGCGGTGGAGGACCCGTCGAGGCCGCACAAGCTCCGGCTCCTGATCGAAGATTACCCATATGCAGTAGATGGGCTCGCCATTTGGTCAGCGATCGAGGCTTGGGTTTGCGAGTACTGTGCCATCTACTACCACGATGACTCAGCCGTGCAGTGTGATGAGGAGCTGCAGGCTTGGTGGAAGGAGGTGCGTGAGGTCGGCCATGGTGACAAGAAAGATGCGCCGTGGTGGCCGGAGATGAGGAGGGTGCCGGAGCTGGTCAACTCGTGTGCCACCATCATATGGGTGGCTTCCGCCATGCACGCCGCAGTCAACTTTGGCCAGTACCCGTACGCCGGCTACGTCCCAAACAGGCCTACAATGAGCCGCCGGTTCATGCCAGAGATTGGCTCGGCTGAGTACGGCGAGCTTCAGAAGAACCCGGAGAAGGTTTTCTTGAAAACGATCGCGTGCCAGTTGCACACCATTGTCGGGATTTCACTGATCGAAGTGCTATCGACTCACACAAGCGATGAGGTGTATTTGGGGCAGAGGGTGAGCGCCGAGTGGAGCAGGGATGAACGCGCGATCGATGCGTGGAATCGCTTCAGTGCCAAGCTGAAGGAGATTGAGAAGAAGATTGCGAGGTTGAATAGTGAGCCTAGCCTGAAGAATCGCAACGGGCCAGTCAAGATGCCTTACTCCCTTCTCTCTCCTTACAGTGAGAGCGGGATCACAGCGAAGGGCATCCCGAATAGTATTTCAATCTAATGGCCTGAACTCTGAAGTTTGAATTTAGATGATAACTTCTTTAACCTATCTGGCTGTTTTAAATTTGGCGAGTGTGGACGAAAAAATTTATTTAGTCCATTTTTATTTTTTCATTTAAAAAAGTGTTATTTTTTATTTATTTCGAATTTAGACGTTCAATTTATCTATAAATTTGCTTCGAATGACATAAAAAACATATTTTGTTTTTTTTATAACATAGGAAGTATAATCCTAATCCTAATTATTTCATTCATTTTATATGCATAGAGTTGTTTTTTAAAATTAAAAATTATTTATAAAATGTAAATAATCTAACTATCATAATCCAAAATAATTTGGAAGATTTAGATTAGAAAATAACTTTTAGTGGAGGGAATTAAAGCTCGAACAAACATGAACCAAACTTGAACAACCTGATATTAAATGAGCACAAACATGAACACTCACATACTCGACTTGGTTTGGTTCGTTTGCAGTCCTAATGCCATTTCAACAAGAAATTATTATGCCCGAACACCAAACGGTTCGTAGACCAATCAGAACGTGTCATGTCATTCAGTATACAATGATATCGAGCAAAAAAATAACGTGACGTATTTTTGTTGGTCTCTTGATGCTGTCAGGGCCCACACAATAAATTTTTCATATCAACACTACTGATATATGTATAAAAGACAATGATCTTCTGTTGGCTTCTATATATCATTTGAGGCACTGGAACTGAGATAATAATTTTTTTTAACGTAAATTAGTGCATAAAAAATCTTATATCATTATGTCTAATGTAAATTTTTTTAAAAAAATTTTAGTAATCATAAATATTACAAAAACTAAGTTATTCTAAGATTGGAGTGAAATTTTTTATTCTCTTTTGATTCTTTAATACTGAGAGTTACGTTCAGCTTCATTGATGTAAGAGTATTGCGACATTTTGCGTACGTACATGAAGATAAAAAGATGTTGTTAGCGTTAGTTTTTAGTGGAATTTGATTGTGTAATCAATCAGGTTATATTGCTATTTTGGATGAAAATTTCATCAGTCGAGCTCGCCCTGGGTCCTCCACTTGCATGATTTTTTTCTTCCCCGTACAACCATCAACTACTGTAGAGCTGTGTACCTTAGCGTTGTGTGCTATATAATTTACTTGGAGATAGACAACGAGCGGAGCACAACGATGCTCCAAACATCGGATGCAGTGTTGCGATGCTTAAGACCCTGGCGATGTGGCACTGTTATGCAGATTGGAGTAAGAGAGTTGAGCACCGCAGCGCTTCGAGACGGACTAGCATAAATCTTACGCATTTTTCATGAAGGGTTGCGCCCCTTGGTGGTTTTCTTGTGTATATCTTTGTAAGTTCTTGATATAGAATGATATACAAGAGAAAAGAGACAGGAATAGAGTGAGAGAAGAAATAAATGTACTATTTCTTCTAAAATTTCATAGTGAATTTTAAAGAAACGGAAAACAGGAAAAAGAACATTAAACAGGAAATGTAATCTATTATTTCGTTTTACTGTTACAGCCTAATACCCAGCTATATATAAGCCATTCTGCTTTGGCTTAACCAATAGGAAATGTACAGCTGGAAACAAGAAAGTACATTTAATATTTAATATATAATTATGTTACTTATACACCCCTTCAAACTAACGAGTGCGGAGTAACAGTGAGTTTGTCCCGAAGTAACAAAAATCTAGGAGTGGACAAGGCTTTAGTAAAAATGTCTGATGTTTGATCCGTAGTAGAGATAGGTAGAAGTCGAATATTTTCATTTTGCAGATGATCTCGAATGAATTTTTTATCGATCTCAATATGCTTTGTTCGAGCATGAAAGACTAGATTGTTGGCTAAGGCTATAGAAGAGGTATTATCACAATACATGGTAGTAGGATCTGTCTGTGATATACCGAAATCTTGAAGAAGACGTCGAATCCAAAGAACATCGGCTGTGAGAGCAGCTAACGCCCGATATTCAGATTCAGCTGAGGATCGCGCAACTGTGTGTTGCTTTTCGACTGTCCATGTGATGAGATTGGAGCCAAGGAATGAGCAGTAGCCTGAGGTAGATCTTCTTGAAGTAGGATCGCAAGCCCAGTCCGCATCTGAAAAAGAAGTGAGACGAAGATTAGATTTAGAAATAGGAAGACCATAATGACTTGTACCTTTGAGATATCGTAGAAGCCGTTTTAGAAGATAGAAGTGTATAGGAAGAGGATTGTGCATGTGTTGAGAAAGTTGGTTGACGCTGAATGCGATGTATGGCCTAGTGATTGTTAGGTATTGTAATGATCCAGTGATTGTACGGTAGATTTGTGGATCGGTGAGTATCGGATCCAACAGAATTTTCTCAGGTATCTTTGTGCAGTTCGGGTTAGCTAATGGTTTACAGGCAGTAAGTTGAGCTTGGTGCAAAATCTTGTGAGTGTATAGCTGCTGCGATAAGAAATAAGAATCTGTAGTATTAGTAATCTTAATTCGTAAGAAATTGTTTGCCTCTCCCAAATGTTTCATGGTAAATCGAGCATTGAGTTTGGAAATAGTAGATTGAATAAACTTGAGTTGTTACTAGTTATAAGTATGTCATCGACATACATAAGCAAGTAAATTTTAATATTGTTTTTATTAAAAATAAGAAGGGAAGGATCGGCATTACTATGATGAAACCCGAGAGAAACAAGATAAGAAGGTAATGTTCGGAGGTTCTGGATTGCTGGGCTGAGACAGATTGCTAACAGAAGTAGGAATAAGTAAAAACGGTGATGAATCTTCAGAATATTGGTTAGTATGAGCATTGTTTGAAAAAGGAAATAATTGTTCATCAAAAGTAGTATTGTGAGAGATAAAAATTTTGTTGTTAGTAAGGTCAAGACACCGATATCCTTTATAAGTTTTGGAGTAACCCAAGAAGACACACATTTTGGCTTTGGGTTGAAGCTTGTGATGAGTATGCGGTGGAGCTAGTGGGAAACACGCACACCCGAATACACGTAGATGCATGTAGTCAGGTTTGGTGTGATGAAGTAGTTCGAACGGAGCTATGTTGAATGTAACTGAGGAAGGCATCCTGTTAATCAAATAAACCGAAGTTAGCGTTGCGTCAGGCCAATATTGATATGGAACTGAAGCTGTGGAAAGTAATGTTCTTGTAGTCTCAATAATATGTCTATGCTTGTGCTCTGCAACTGCGTTTTTCTCCGTAGTATATGGGCAAGAAACCTGATGAATAATGCCATTTTGTATAAGAAATTGTTTTAACGCAGTATTGATGTATTCTGTGCCACCATCTGTGCGCAAGATTTTAATAGACCGAGATATATAGTTTTCAATTTGCCGTTTAAAATTTATAAAAACAATAGTAACTTCAGATTTTTGTTTAATAGGAAAAAGCCATGTAAATCTTGAAAAATCATCAACAAAAATCACGTAATATCTAAAACCTTGCACAGATGGGACCGGAGAAGGTCCCCAAACATCCGAGTGTATAAGAGAAAGTAACAAATTTTGCCTATTAGCAAACTTATCAAAGGCAAGTTTGTGAGCTTTAGAACTTTTACAAGATAAGCATGTAGAAACAAAAGAAGAAATGTATAAATGCGGATTATTGTGTGCAATGGTAGATAAAATTCTGTCATGCGGATGTCCAAGTCTGGAATGCCAGATGTGTGTTTTGGATGTAGCCGAGAGAGCTTGGTGCTTAGCCTGAATTTAAACAGTGATACTGTCGGTTCCTTGGTAGGAATTTGCTAGCGACATGTTGTCCAGTGTTCTTGTAAGATGCGACGTAGCGCCCGAATCAAGAAGCCAACTGTTGTTTTGGTTGTCTGAGGCAGCAACAAGAGCTTTGTTGGAGCTAGCGGTTAAATTTGGCACATACTGCGGATTGAGTCTATGCCAACAATTTGGCACCGAATGCCCTTTCTTGAGGCAATTTTGACAAAACATGTTCTGAGATGCAGAGTTTTTATCGAAACTGGGAGCAGCATTTGGAAATCTGGATTTATTTTTGCGGAATTTGCCACGGTTGGCATAAAGAGCCAGAGTTGGATCAGGGGACGCGAAATTGCGAACATCATCGAGGACAAGATTTATTTCTTCACTCAGTAAAAGAGGGTATAGTTGATCTAGAGAAATAGGGGTGAGCATAGTTCGGATGGCAGTTTTGAAGGGTTGATAGGATGTGGGAAGACCATTTAGGATATAAAGAATAATATCTTCAGTGTCTACCATGGAACCGTCGACAGCAATCTGATCAACAAGAATTTTAATCTCCCCAAGATATTGAGTCATGGTAAGATTTTTGAGAGAGATGTTATGAAGAGTGTTCTTGAGTTAGATTACTTTAGATCTATTGGAGGATTGAAACCGAGTTGCAAGAACTGCCCAGATTTCAGCAGTTGATTCAAGGTTTACAATGTAGGGCAAAATGGATGCGGAGATTGTGGAACAGAGGGCTGCAACGAGTATTTTGTCGGTGAGATGCCATTGGGTGAAAGAGGGATTGTTTGTGGAGGAGCCATTCGATTTAGTGAGAAACTTATCTGGAGGAGGAATAGAAGAGTCTAGGAACCGATGAAATCGATGAGCACTGAAGATTTTGAGGATTTGTGGTTTCCAAATGGCATAGTTCTTCGATTCAAGATGGATCAGAGCTATGTTCTTGATGTTCGTCACGACAAATTTTAGCGACAAGGAGATCTGCAGCTCTTCTTGATTCTCTGCATGTGATTCTTCAAAGTTTTCCGAGGTAGATGAGTCGCCCATTTTCGACCTGCTCTGATACCATAAAGAAACGGAAAAACAGGAAGAAGAACAGTAAACAGGAAATGTAATATATTATTTTGTTTTAATGTTACAGCCTAATACCCAGCTATATATAAGTCATTCTGCTTTGGCTTAAACAATAGGAAATGTACAGCTGGAAACAAGAAAGTACATTTAATATTTAATATATAATTATGTTACTTATAAATTTATTAATGTGGTGTGGCTCCGTGATTTTTTTCTGATTTCAAGCTTTTTCATGTCAAAACTTGGCGTTCTTTCTTTTCGCTACATTTTTCTTTCATATCATTTGTGTTGCTTGAGTGTTTTACTTCCTCAACAGCTGTTAAACCAAAATGATTAGCATCAAAAACTAATAATTATATTCAAGATTATGAGCAAAAGAATCAACTGATAGAGAGTAAATTCAAAAGAAATATGTAACAAAAATGTGCTAAGAACTAGAGTAAGATGAAAGTAGTGTAATCGATGTTGCAAATGTATTTATTAAACATGTCATAATACGAAGACAACAATGTTGCAACAAAACATCAGATGTAAACATCTTTGCCACATGCGGATTTAGCATGGCATGGGGGCACGGGACCCCACTAATGGTTGACGGTCTAGTTGTTTATAAGCTGAGAAATCATTAGGGGAAAAAATAGAAGAAAGAAAGGGTTGCGGACATGGTTGCAGGAGTTCGAGTCGTGCGGGTGAAGGTGCACGACCTGGCGTGACTATTGAGTGAGGCGCAGGCATCACACAGGGCTCGGCGCTCGGGTGGATACACGCAGGGTGCGGTCATAGTCGGATCACATGAGTGCAAGGCACCGGCGCAGGGCGTAGGAGGCGTAAGGCAGTGGCACAAGGAATAAGGGGTTGGAACAGGGAACAAGGCATAAGGGGTTGGAACAGGGAACAAGGCATTGTCATGCATATCACGGGAGGAACGACATGTGCAGTCACACGTAGTTCGGAACGCGCGGGAGCATGAGCTAGAGTTGTGGATTGTAAAGCACAATGGAGGTCGAGCACGAGCAGGATTGGGCTCGGTTCTTTAGGTTTTGCTCATGGAGTTAGTGGAAGGTGCAAGAAGGTGCAGATTCTTGCATACAGATTGTTCTTTGACTGTAAAATCTAAACTAATGCTGAGATTGTTAGATATTTGTCCATATTTTACTTAGTTTTTATTTCGTACTTATTATTTAATTTCTTGTGTGGCTTGTATTGTCATTGTTATAGCCATTTGTGTTTATAAATAAACATTATAGATTGTTATTGGATGTATGATTAAGCAAAAAAGATTTTTTACTTATGTTCTCTCTCTCTCTCCCACCCCCAAGAAGCTCAAAAAGATGAACTTCTTCCTCAGTCATGATCAAGATCCTAAGAAATGTTATCAGAGATAAGTGAATGTTAAGAAGATTTTCTTGTCTAAAGAAACCGATTAAAAAAGGAGGAGGCGGTCGGGGGGAGACGGAGGCAAGCTGTGTGGATGGAGCAAGATCGAAGGTTGGCGTAGCAAGCTGCATGTTTCATTTAGCTTCGGGTTTGTGAACAAGCCAAAAGGATCGGTAAGCGGAGGAAATTGCAGGCATGTCGCTAGGCTTAGTGTCTGAGCAGCGGAGACAAAGTGGGTTGTTGTAGCGATCTAAAGCTTGCGAGGGCAGACACGCGAAGTGGGTCTGAGCGTACGAGCAGTTGTCGTGCGGGCGTAGGAGATCGGGATTAAGGCCTGGGTCGAACAGGCAATGCGGGATTTGGCCCGTGTGCATTATTGATGGAAGGCGGAGCCTAGGATGGCTCGCAATTCTCTTGATTACTCTTAGAGCAATGTTGAACTCTCTGGTCTAAGATGATGGATGCAACTTGGGCTTGCTGAGTGGTTCCACTTCAGCAAGAAAATGTGGAGGTTGAGGGCTTGATTCTGCCTGATTGAAGAGGGTCAACAAAGGATATTTCAAGGAAGAACCTGAGAAGTAATCCGTGTGGTTTCATCTTCTTTATTACTTGGAATTGAGTAGCAGAGAAATTGGAGGTATTTTGGGCTTTTGCATTACATCCCTGTGTTATCATTACTTGTGGAAAGTACATATGTTGAGGGATCGAAGAAGCTTCTTGGGTGCCGTGGGTGAGCGAATGCCATGCCAGCCGGCGTTGGAGACAAGAATCTTTTTCTTGATAAAAGATTTGTTTAAATCTTTTGAGGTGGAACTTCCAGGTTGAAACTCAGGCAGATCGGCGAGTGGTGTCGATCGAATTTGGTGTGTCGAAAGCAGGGTGTGACAGGGGGGTAGGAGTTCGGGTCGCACGGGTGAAGGCGCATGGCCGGGAGTGACATACAAGCGAGGCGCAGGCATCACTTAGTGCTCAATACTCGGGTGGATACGTGTAGGAGGTGGTCGAAGTTGGACCGCATGAGCAGGCGCGGGGCGCATGAGGTGCAAAGCAAGGGCACAAGGGGCAGGGCGTAGGAACAAGGCACTAGGCATGGGCATGAGAATTTGATGTAGGAACATCTTAGCCTATCTTATGCCTAAGGACTAGTCTATCTTCTTTAGTCTAGAGACTTCTATTTGCTTCTTTAAATAGGTCTAATGTAAGGTTTTAAGGGATTGAATGATATATACACCTTTTGAAGCTTGAAAAGCTTTCTTCTTCTTCTTCCCTGGATTGGGAATTTTCAAATCCTTCTTGCAGGTATCGACTTCCGACGATCCACTACATCAGAATTACAGGAGGAACAGCGACGGGCGCAAGAGTACGTGGAACACACGGAAGTGTGAGCTAGAACCGTGGACTGGAAAGCATAGTGGAGTTCGAGCACGAGTGGGATTGGGCTCAATTCGATTTGTTTTGCTCGTAAAGTTAGTGCAGCATACAAGAAGGCATAGATTATTGGGTACATATGGTTCATTGATTGTAAAATATGAATCAAGTTGAAGATTGTTGTATAGTGGTCCAGATTTTTCTTATTTTCTCTGTTGTACTTATTCGTTAATTTCTTGTATGACTTGTATTGTCATTGGTGTAGCCATTTGTGTCTACAAATAGATACTATAGTTTGTTATAGGAGGTTTGGTTAAGCAATAATGATTTCTTGTTTCTGTTCTCTCTCTCCTCTTAACTTTCTCTCTCCACATCACCCAAAAAGCTCAACTTCTTTCTCATTCAATATCCTAACATAATAGACTGCGTACTGCAAGCTTGCAATGCTTGTCAGCAATGGTAACCCTTTTCATTTAGTGGCTACATGCTTGCTGGTGATGAAGTTAATTGATTCTATTTTGATATCTATTTTTTTACTTTTGCTGATTTCAAAGAGGTATGAACTTTCTTGTATGCTAACCCACTATTAAAACTTGGGGGGTTTTGCAGCGATTATTAACAACACTTAAAAAACCGCTGCGGTAGCCTGGGTATGCCAGCGTATTGCTTTCTAAAACGGAGTTTTAGTACAAAAATAAAAAATTTTGTACTAAAACTCCGTTTTAGAAAGCAGTAAAAAAGCCGTCCCAAACGAAGCCTAATTAACATAAAGCTCAACCGAACGCCGTTCAAGTCCTAGCCCTACCTAATTTGCTTAAAGAAAAGTTTTTTTTCTCTGCTCGCTGTAAAGTCTTGAATGATTTTGTTGGATCATCACTATCAAAAATCTAAAATTTGTCGAACGCATCATCATTTTTTAGCATGTGAAGTATTCATCTTTTGCTAAAAATCCATTTTTTGGTTCATTCTTTGTGAAGATTTTTTGCGAATCATAGAACGGTAACTTTGTCTTACCACTAAAGATTATTTGGTTCTCTTATATGATCAAAATCTCATATGCCAGTGCAATCTTGCTCAGCATTTTATTTTTTAGTACAGTTTATAGTTATTTTCCTTTAGTTTCTTCTTTTTTTGCCTCTGTTGACCAAGTTTTTATTTTTTTTTCCTGTATCGAATTTAAGGAAGGGAACTTCGTTTGCTTCTAAGCAATATTTGAGCTATAATGGTTGTTTAGTGCAGCTATAACTATGTTGGTTGCATCTTGTTTTGATGAACCAAAAGCTGTTTTATGTTGCATAGCTTAGGTTTTGTTTGAAACGATTTTTTTATTGCATCTTAAAGCAGCTTTTTAGTACAAAAATTAATTTTTTTACTAAAAATCTTCTTTAAGAAACAATAAGAAAGTCGTCCCAAACGAAGCCTTAATCAGCTTGGATAAGTAACTGAAGCGGGTTGAAGGAAGTACTTGTAGAAGAGCAAACGGTGCTCTATAAAGTCTGACAAATTACGAACGAGCTAGGATAGTGTGAGGATGGTTGCAAGGTTTTACTATTTTCACTCTTAGGCTTCGTTTGGTTCGTCCTCTTCTTTAAAAAAGATAGTTTTAGAAACATTGGTCAAGAGAATGGAGTTTTCTAATAGAGAAACAAATATCAAAAAGATTCTCAGAACAGTAGAAAAATGAAGTTCCCTAAAAAGCATTTCTATTGAAGCATCTCATCCAAACAACGACCAAAAAATCGCCATTTCTAAACAGGAAAAGTAAAACAACGCCAAAACAAACGAGGCTTTAGTTGGAAATCATGATGGTTTTATGAGTTTTGGATATGTAAAATATTTATTCCTTGACCTATTTTGTATTGCGTACTTTGATTCTTAAAGCTTACTAATTTCTGGTATTTGTTTTACAGCAATAAAACATTATGTAGAATAGTCGTTTGTTGAATGATATCCAGTGATAACTCCAAGAATTATCATTCATGAATGATATCTAGGGATATCTTTTGTTTTTTGGATTCATTTGGACATCTGATTCTTAGTATTCTTTGCCATGAAGGAATATGTTTCGTGTGTCTTTCATCCAATTCTTAATATTATTAATTTCTATTGTATTTTGATCACAAAATTTAGTTTTTTTGCATTATTTTTCTCACATGTTCTAGCTTTTAGCATCAGTTTTAACAGCGGTTAAAGCACCGCTTATAAAGCCGCTGTAAAAGTCTTCTCAACGAACACAAATACAATAAATTTGCACCAGTTCCTAAACATCTGCAATGAATTTAGTAGATGTTTAAATCACTGCAATAAGTCAAAAAAAGTACTACGAAAAATCTGATTTATTAGTAATTTACGCTTGAAATTGATCAAATTGATCAATTAATCAAACTCAAGCTTGAACCAAAAATAATTTGAGCTCCGCTCAACTCATTTATATAACATATTTCATTAAAGATTCACAACAATACATAGGACTGACGTGGGCCAAATTTGTCTTCATATAACTTAGCCCACGTCAGTCTTATGTATTGGCATTTTCTATATATATTAGTGACGGTATATAGGTCTGAGGTGGGCTAAGTAGATTAATTCGAAGTTAATGATCTGAAAATAATGCAAAGATTCCATGAAGGATAGATTGAATGAGATTTAGATGTTGTGTCAATATCGAAATCATCACCTCTTTTTTTGTAAAAAGGGCTACTAATAGCCTTTTCCATCTGTTTGTTTCAGAAATTTATGTAGAATAAGACACATTTAGAGCACCAAAAAGACTTTTTCTTTTTGTTCAAATAATATTTTTAAAATCATTTCAAGTGGTAAGATAAATGGCCTGTTTAACATAGCAATGGCGCAAATGCAACGTGAAATTCTATTACTTATTTGAGGAAATAAAAAAGTATTCTTATGTAAGCCCAAATGAAATAAATCAAGGACTTGTAAGCACAGTTAAAAAGTTTATGATATTATTTGAGAGATCTTTTATCGATAAGAAGCTCAATAAAAACTCGATTCGTGTTCGATTTTGAACTCATGAATAAGCTCGATAAAAATAACGTTAAATATGTTCGCGAACAAGCTCGATAAGCACTAAATGAACGAACATGAACACTCATTAATTTAAATGAACACAAACATTAAAGCTCGAACAAACATGAACCAAACTTGAACAAGCTGATATTAAATGAACACAAACATGAACACTCACATACTCGGCTCGGCTCGGTTCGTTTGTAGCCCTAAAATTACTTTATTGTTCATTAAATTAATATCAGTTTATTATGATATGTATTTGACATTATGTGGCAGAGATGAGGATGCTTAGGTGGATGGATGGCTTTACTTTTAGAGATAGGATACGAAATGAATATATACGTGAAAATGTTGGAGTAGCTGAAGTGGAAAATAATATTACAGAGAGTTGTCTTAGATAGTTTGGTCTCATAAAATCGTGGCCTTCCGATGACCCGGTTAGGATAGTAGATGGATTAGATTTGATTTATGTTAAGAAAGTTGGAGGCATACCTAAAAAACTTGGTTAGAAAATATTAGAAATTACTTTTTTTTTTAGATTTAGCTGAGAATTTTACTCTTAATATGACACAATGGAGAAAAAGTATTCATGCAGCCTACCCCTAATATTTTTTTATTATATGATTCTTTAGGTAATTTATCCCCTTAATATATTTTTAGCCTTTATTACAAGGGTTTTAGGCAATTGCCCCACTAAAATTTTTAAAATACTATGGTCTTTAGACAATTGCCCCCAATATAATTAAACACATTGTGTAAAGGTTTTATTGTTAGGAAATGATGAACAAAATACAAAGTGAAATAGTAAATCAAAATTTATTATGGGGGCACTGCCCCTTGAAACCCCCACAAAGGTGCTGCCCCTTAACCCCGTAATCTGATCGGGCAGGTCGAACCTTGCCAGGGGGCGCTGCCCCCTTGGACCCTCGACATATCTGCCAACAATTACTTAAAGTTTTCCCCGCCCCCCTAAAAATTATGGTAGGTTGCGCCCCTGCTACTCCATATAGTGGGATAAAAGCATGTTGTTGTTGCTCTTGTATGTATTTGCCATTATGTAATAATTAATAAATGTCATTAAAATTTTAAGACTATATATTAATGTGATATCAAACGATGTGTATAAGTAGTGCTACATGTAAAAGGATAATATTTAGCAATAATAATATTAAAAAACTAGATGGTTAATAAATTAAAAATAAGATATTTAATTTAATATTAATTATACAGTACATTCGTATCTATTATGAATGAGACATTCTTATCCATACTATTAATATAAATGCCACTGGTATAAATTTTTTTTATTTTATTTTCATAATAAGATTATATAGAATAAATATGATTTATTTGAATAATTCGATTTGATATTAATATTTATGTTATATGAATATAATTATCATATATTGAATGATGTAAGAAATTAATAAACTTGAATTTATGAAGTTATGTCCTTTGATTTATTCATCATGGATTAAAAAATATTCTTATAATAAAATAAATGCTTAAAAATATTAATTTACATAATGGAATCCATTAATTATATATGAATTTAGAAAAATAGTTCTCCTAAGTATTGATTGGGTATTGAATAATAAAAGCATGCTCAATTTATTTTTTTTTTTGGAGGGTTTGAAATTTAGTATTAATTACATATTATGTAAAAAAAAAATTATTTTAATTCACATATATGATGGTGAGCATTTTTTAAATTTCTTGTATAAAATATTAGTTTTTTTTTTAATTTAATGATTTTTTATTATAGAAAGAAAAAATTAAAGAGTTATTTAGCTGCCTAAAGTATTTAATACTTACATGAATAAGAGCTAAACACATTGCAAGGAACACTTCACTAGAATTTTAATATTTCATTGAGTGTTTAATGTTATTTTTGCATTTTTTTTTATATTTAAGCTTTGTTTGGGATTGCTTTTTTAATGCTTCTTAAAAGTAAATTTTTAGTAAAAATTTTTAATTTTTATACTAAAAATCTCTATAGGTTGGAAAACTAGTATTTAATTGGTCAAGTTTTTTTTAATATTTTATTATGAATATTTTGACATTTTTATGTATTTTATTACCCTAATTAATTTTAAGAATAACTTTTTTTATTAAATTTAAATGAGGATTTTGTTAATTGCCCGCATTAACTATTTTTTCCCCTTCTAATACTAGCATACCTATTTTAGTAATTTTGTCATCCCTCAATAATAAAGTTGCCCAATGCTGTATTAGAATTTGGATTATCATTTGTCCAATCCTCAATAGATACATTTTCTCAATCATTGAGCTTTACACTTAATATAAGATACACTAATATATATAAGATCAAAATAGTTTTTATCACATCAAAACAAACTATCCTATCTAAAATTCAACAAAAAAAAATCTCAACAACATTCATTATGATTGCAAATGAGCCGAACTTTAACAAACTATTCGTGGCTCGACTCGATTACAGCTAGTTCATAGTCGTTTGTTTAAGTAATGAAACAGATTTGAACAACTATATGTTCGGCTTTTTATGTTCATTAACAATATCAATTAAAACTTAAGAATATGGCTCGTTTTGGTCGGCTTTCTTATTGCTTCATAAAACAACTTTTTAGTACTAAAATTTTAATTTTGAACTAAAAAGATGTTTTAAGAAGCAGTAAGAAAGCCGCCCCAAATGAAGCCTAAGTTTTATAAGAAACTCAATTTATATTTAATATAGAGCTTATAAATCAGCAAGAAAATATGATATATTTTATATTTTTATTGTATAAATTAAAAGGAAATATATAAGTATATTTCATTTCGATAAAAATCAATTGCAGAGATAATTTTATTGAATAAATTTTCAAAATGTGTAACGTATAATGGAGAAAATTTCATATCAAAACAAACTTTCCTATCTCAAATTCAGCAAAAGAATCTTATCGTTGAGAGAGGGAAGAAATATTATGTGAGTGAAGACGCAAGGCCGACTTCATGCAATCAGTCCAAAATAACAAAAGAAAAAAAGAGCGGCCGATTAAGTTAAATTGGTGAACGGAGCATTTTTTTTTGGGACATTTAGGTCATTTAAGGCAAACTCACACACACAACGCATACACATAGACTCAAAACCTGAACCTCTTAGTTGGAAGCCTAAGCTCTCTACCAATAGACCAAGGAGAGTTGTGTGTCAACGGAGCATATAATAGCTAACAAACTCATTAATGCTTTTTTTGAGATATCTTTTTTATTATTTTTTAAGATAAAGTTAACTGTTTTAAAAAGCAATAAAAAATCATCTAAAATAAAACCTAAAATATTTGGCTTAGTCTGAATTCGCCAAATTTTCTGAAAGGTAAGGAAAATAAATTAAGCAAGCACAAAATAATTAATTAGATATTAAGTTAAGTAAATTAAGAATTGAATTAGATAATAACTAATCTAAATTAATAAATATTCTATCATAAATTTAATATAATATTATCACAAAATATTTTAAATTATAATATATTTCAAAATTATGATTATTAGTTAATTAATTAATTAATTAATGATACATTAATTTGAAAAATTAATAAATATTAAATTTAATTAATTTTTAATATTGTATAGTAATAATGACTATATAAAATGATTTTAAAGTGATTTAATCTTATCTTATATTAATTAGATTTAATAATTACTAATTAGATTATTTTGAATTTAATTTATGCATTATTAATTAATATGAAGTTCATTCCTTATTTAGGGTGGCCAAATGTTAAGTAATGTATTATATTTAAATTAATGATTGAATAATTATATTTTTTAGATTAATATTCTATTTTTTTAAGGGTAGCAAGAAAAATTAAAATATAATTATTTTAGTATTCTAAAAATTTATATCTTAATACAAATAATAATAATATTAAAAAATTGTATTCATTGTTGAATGATGGTAAGTCTTGATATCATTGGATTTTTAACAAAATTATTATTCATATATAGTGTATAATCTTGTAATTGTTATCTCATTATTCATTAAGGTCATATATTTTATATTTATTGCATTGGATAATGTACCTATTATATGATTGTTCATTAAGATCATTTATTTGATGTTATTGGTTGAAATAACCTATCATGTTATGTGAGATATAAAGCTTTAATATCAAATCAACTATTCTTGTACTAGATGGAGTATATTTGCATAAATCAATTAAATTTGAGATCATATGAACTCCGATTTCAATAACCTTATAGTCAAAACGAGCATCTCAAAGAGACAAACCCAACGACACTAAAATCAACCTGATCCGAGCCCAAATGGGTCCAAATTAAAAGTCTGAAGCATCTCGGAAGGGTTCAAAACATTAATTGGATGACAAAATGATATCCAAATATGTCATTCTTATAGTCAAATCAAGCATCTCAAAGAGATGAATCCAACGAGTCTAAGATTTCTTAATTCTGACATCGTTAAGGCACTATAACACTAGAAAAATGTTTTATATTTATGATTGAGCACTCCAAACCTGTCCTAAATCTTATCCATATTTATGAGATGTGCCACTCATAAAAATCTATAAATAAATCCCCACTCTCTACATGAGAGCTAGAGACCTTTGGCTGGAGATTGGAGAGAGCCCTTTAGTGTGGGAGATTGTGAAACCCCTTAAGTAAAATTAGCTAAACTCTTAAATATTGAGGCTAAACTCTTTTGTGAAATCCCTTAAGTAAAAGAGTTTAGCTTCTGGGATGAGTGGAATGTTAGATGTTGATGCTCGCACAGAGGCTGTGACAGCTCAAACTCTTAACTATCGAGATATTGTTTATTTTAGCCTTAAAGCCTCAAAGTTTTGTTTTGTTGGTGTAACTTCTCAGTATGTCACTCATCCCAGAATTGCCCCGGGATGAACACACTTAACTGTGAAGTTTCTTACAAAAATTCCAGTCATTACGTGGATGAGTGGAATGCTGAGTTTATGATGGTTAAATTCTACAAGAAAGTACAAACGAAAGCTGGAAGCAAATACTAAAGAGATGTTCAAAGTGTTCAGTTTTTTTTTACTCAAGGGGTTTCAAAATCTCCCCTACTTAAGTAACTAATGTCCTCATCAACATCTTTATCCGAGAATAATCCACCATATATATTGGATTCTAGAGGTGACACTTATAAGTTCAAGCGGTGGCTCCCGTCATGTAACATTTTGTCACATATATGATTCAAGAGGTGGCTCCCATGGCATAGCACTTTGTCTGGTATGCCACTTAGTTCCCATCTTCCAATTGTTGTATTGTTTTGATACCATTTTTAATAGCCCAAATTCTTAACTATCGATATAATTATCCGCTTTGGTCTAAGGGCCTCGTAATTTTGTCATATTAGTGTAACTCTCCAGTAGGTCACTCATCTCAGAATTGCTTCGAGATGAAGACACTTAACTATAGAGTTTCTTAAATGAAATTCCAACAATTACACCAAAATGTGCGTCAATGTTGAAGACTTTAACATTCTTTTGCTTAAGGGGTTTCACACACCACTATGGCTTTTCCAACATCCGTCACCCGCTAGCTGTGGTATTTTGAACCTCTGCTACTCAACTACGATCCTTCTTACCATCGTCAACCGACTATGACCTTTCTGACCTACATCGCTCACCAACTATAATCCTGCGGGCCAAATAAACATATCAACACTGATTCTTCCTACTTTCATCATATCAACACTAATTCTTCCTACTCCCACCTTCATCGCCAAACAACGATCCCTCCAACCTTCATCACTAGTCAACTATGGTCCTTTTAGCCTCCACCACTCACCAACTATGTTTAATCAGACCTCAGTCGCTCGACTACTATATGTAACCTTCTTTGCCCAACTAAAGTCATCCCGATCAAACAAACAAGCCATATTCACTTTAAAATAGCTCTCATGTCATTGGATTATTTCAACTCCAATCATGTAATTTTCTCTATACAATGTATATTTGCTGCTTTGTGCGGCTGCCTTCCCTCAAGGAATGACATCATTTGTAATCAACGACAAATACTGCTGTAATCATTTTAACTTGGCTGCTAGGTCTCGTTGTTTTTCAATTCCCTTTCTTAGATTTTTCATGTAAAAAATTTGATGACTCTTATGATTGTTGAATCCCTCTCTTTCATCTGTTTGTGTATTAGATCTTTGCGTACAAAGCTAAAATGCTAAACACTCCATATATATCTCCACCGTCACGAATGTTTCTGCAGGCAACAACATGAAATTAGGATCCGGGTGAACAAGTACTGTATTTGATTTTAGTTTAATTTTGGATGCATCTTGCATAACAAGATGTTATTGATAATTGTAATGGAGAACTAAAGTGAATAGATCAACAAAGTCCATTTCATACCTATCTGAACAAAAAAAAAATAAAACGTTATGGATTGAATCAAATTAAGTTGTAATAATAACCAAACCTGTAGCAGATGGGGTGTATTGATATAATAATACCACACATGTTGATTCAAACTAATATTTTTTTAACTAAGCTGGACTTGTGCCTCTGACTAGAGCATGCATGTGTACTTATTAATATATAATAAAAATAAAGCCAACGCATTATCTAGATCATCCAAGTGTCTTTGACACTTGGGTCAATATAAATCACACAAATTAGAGAGCGTGTGAGTTACTGCCGACATGAGTAGGTTATAGTTGTAATGGAATAAGAGAGAAAGACAGAGATGATAAGATGGTATGGTTGAAATGAGATCAAGAGCTTCAAAAGTAAGAGTTTATTGAGCTTTAGAGTTGAAAGATCGATCAAGAGAAATTTTGAGCATTCTTTGTCTTGATTGAAAGGGAGGATGGCATTAATGATTGATGGAAAAATGTTATGGATGATGAAGAAGAGGTAATCAAAGAGGAAGAGTAATTCCAACAAATGACTTGCAAATGAAAACAAGCAACTTGTATCCCATCAATAATATATAGTTTGATGAAAGCCACAAAGCTACTTTTCAAAATAATGGATTTTGATCATTACAGTTTCATTTGGGATAACTTTTTTACTGCTTCTTAAATCAGCTTTTTAGTTCAAAATTTTTAATTATTGTACTAGAAAGCTGCTTTTAAAAAGCAGTCAGAAAGTCATCCCAAACGATGCCTAAGCCTTGATGTCGGTGGCGTGCTTGAGATGATCTTGTAATCAAGGAGAGTTCAATCTATCACGTTAGTAGTACAACTAAAAAGTTCTATATTTTCTCACTCAAATCATACTTATCTCCATTAAATTAAAAAAAAATTAAGAAATTCAAATTAAAGGATAAATTGGGTTGGAGCTTTTTTAAGGAGATTTTCATCGAGTGAAGAATTTTATTATTTTCATTTGGAAGAGTGGGTGGCTAAGGTCATAGAAGGGAGAGTTCAATTAACACACAACTACTCATTTGGAATATCAATTTATAAAGAAAAAATAATTATAAATTTTACCATTTCAAAAGAAATAGAGAATTAAAAATATAATCAAAAGTCTTAAAATTGCAAACATGATGAAAGTGACTGATTTCATTTGAAGTTTTTATTAAAGTAATAATTAAATATGAAAAATATTAAAATATTTCTTTAAAAATTAAAAAGACTTTAAAAATTCAAATGATTTTAAAACCATCTATAAAGTAATATCTTTTAAAATTTTTAAATAGGAAAAAGTAATTTTAAATGTTAAATGGCAAATTTTCCTTTTGGATGAACAAATTAACATAAAAAAGTAATAATATTTTGTTAAATTTCTGCATATTATAAGATAATAAATTAAAATTCGAAAAGGGTAAATAATAAATACTTTGGGGTATTTTGCTAAGTGTATTATGGGTTTAATACATTCTAAATGGAGGATTTTTACAATTTCAAGTATTTTATTATTTAGTGACTTTTAGGGGATTAGATTTTAGAAAAAATCAACTATTTTTTTAATGTAAATTATTTTTTTCTTAATTTGATGAGTTCATAATACAAGACATTTATATAATCTTATATTTTAAATACTTGCAAACAAATAATCCATCAGAACATATATAAATTGTAATAAAAGATCCATTATATACTCATAGCTTTTAAATACGTGCAAATAAGTAGTCCTCAATAATTATGTTAGGATTTATTTTTAGGAGCACATATTATCAATTTATTTCTAAGATTTTATTTGGAACGACTTTCTTACTGCTTCTTAAAACAGCTTTTAAGAAATAGAAAAAAAATAGTTCCAAATGAAACCTAAAACTTGAGACTTACAATCTCACATTTTTTGTATAATTTTTTTTTAATTAGAATTATTATTATAAATAGATAAATTATATAATAAAAATTTATAATTAAGAGCATATTCTCTTCATATTCTCCTTTCATGTCACCTATAAATCTATATATTTTGCTTGATATATAGTTCACCTATTAAAGCATATGCTTTATTACTTACTATGATTCATTTAGGAGGACAAAGTAGCTTTTGTTCCTATAAGCTCTTAAGCTAATAATAAGTTAAATACGACCGCTCTATTTTTGTTTGGAATAATTTTCTTTCTGCTTTCTAAAGCTGATTTTTATTACAAAAAAATTTAAAATTTAAAATTTTGTACTGAAAAAATGTTTTGATACATTTTATTAGTGCTTTCTAAAGTAGCTTTTTATAACCAAAATTTCATAAATTAAAAATTTTTATATTGAAAATAATATGAAAGTTTTTCGGAACAAAGACCAAGCGTTAATTTATATGTTGTTTTATTTTCAATTTTAATAAACAAAATTGAGCAGTCCTAAGCTGGCTTTCTATCCTATTTAATTTTTCTAATTTCTTCTCCCGTTCTTAGACTATGGTGATCTTCCCAATAATTAAGTTGACTTTTTAAAATTTAATTTAACATTGGGTATAAATTTCATAGGACTAAAAAAATTTGGCCGCTATTGACAGGTATTTTGTATAGAATGCAAGGAAAAAAAAAAACAATTTAAGTTATTATTTTATAAATTTCTTACTTGGTGGGCCCGTGCGCTTAGCTAGTTGTTAAAAAATGCTCCCACTATATATTTTTTTTTTAAATGGTCCCACTATAATTCCACTCATGATCCCAAGTCATATACATAAATAAATAAATAAAATGTAATAATTTTAAAATATTTGTAATTGTTTAGCATGGTATAAAATAAATGAAGATGATTATTATTTTTTAATTTAAAATAAAATAAATGTAATATAAAGTCCAATTATTATTAAGATGGTAAAGATCCGTTCGAATTTAGCGGTGTAAGAAAGCTCTATTGCTAATCGTTAAAAAGAAAATGCTCTAATTAGTACGAGAGATAAATACAATTAGTAGTTTAAGTTTTTTTTTTTTTTTACACTCTCACCCTTTCTTTCTTTTTCTTTTATTTAATTTATTTATGTTTTTGTCGCACAAAACTGCCTCCCCTGTTCTCGGTATAAAAAGGGGAGCTTGAACTTCTTGTTTCAATACATTCGTTGGTTCTTTCAGCTAAAGCGCCATGGCTTCATCAGCGGTAGGGAAAGCATCGCCTTTTCCGGCGATCCCTCGAAATTGCTTGCCGCCGGAGCCCGGTTTTTCCAGCAAGTTCTTATCCGCCTTTCTTCTTCCCGGCCGTTTTCTGCAATCTTTTAGACCTCTTAAGGCAGAAAATAATCTGATTTTAATTTATTTTTGGGCAAATTCTGTAGGAAACGGTGGTACGGGAGGGTGGAGACGAAAAGCTGAATTAGCCATCCCTGTTTGGAGAGTAAATGCGATTTTGAAATCAAGCTTTCACGGTGTCCTGCTTTTTCTCGTTAATCAAAATTGGATTTTTAGTTTATTTATTTCTTCAAAATTAGTACTTTTTGCCAATTCCAATCACAATAAATTGTACTTTTTGTCCAAATAATTACAGAATACCGCCCAAAATTTAGTGACAAAAAGTTAAAAGAAGTCGAATTGCTCAAGAAAATTCCAGAGCTACAGGAGGAGGCAGCCACCAAGGTACTAACAATCATTAAATCCGAACAAGAATTTGACTATTTTGTTTGTTTTAATTTGGAAAAATATTAGCCCGCTGGAGGAAGACGAGCAATATGGGAAATGATCAAAGAGGTGAAAGCAATGCTGAGCTCAATGGGCGATGGAGAAATCACTTCATCCGCATATGACACGGCATGGGTTGCCATGGTGCCGGGAACCGGCGGCTCCGGCCCTCGATTCCCCTCTAGCCTGCAATGGATAATCGACAACCAGCTCGACGACGGATCTTGGGGCGACCAGGGCCTCTTCTCTGCCCATGACCGAATAATCAGCACGCTCGCCTGTGTTGTCGCTCTCCGCTTCTGGAACCTTTATCGTGATCAATGCCAGAAAGGTTCGGAAGGAAGCGTGCTTAATTATTTTACAATTTCTAAAGAAAGAAAACCACGGCTACGATAAAGTATTATTTTCCTGGTTATTATATAAAGAAGACGGCAATTCCAACATTTAAAGTAACATAATATTGTCCAAGAAAATGACGACGAGCCGAACAGACCTATGGATTATTTCTATTATTTAATGAACAATTTGCAGGTTTATTGTTCTTGAAAGAGAACATGCGGAGGCTGGCTGAGGAAGATGAGGAGCTGATGCCGATTGGGTTCGAGGTGGCATTGCCTTCTTTAATGGATTTAGCCAAAGGCTTGGGCTTGGATTGTCCTTACGACGACCCTTCGTTGCAGTATATATGCGCAAAGAGGGAGATAAAGCTGAAGAGGTGAGTGAACATATTCCGAAAAAGATAATCGGTGATCATAACATGGTGCCTTTTGCTAGAAAGCAAATCTTATCTGCAATTAAAGTTTGGATTTTTTTTCCTTTCTGAATGGGGTGCAGGATTCCAAGGGAATTGATGCATAAAGTACCAACAACGCTGCTCCATAGCTTGGAAGGCATGCCTGGCTTGGAATGGCAGAGCCTGTTGAAGCTGCAGAGCTCGGATGGCTCCTTCCTGTTTTCTCCGTCTTCAACAGCTTATGCTCTCATGCAGACCGGAGACGAAAACTGTCTTAGATATCTCAAGAAAGTTGTAGATAGATTTCATGGAGGAGGTAAAAAAACGAGTTTTATTCAAAATGATCAGCTTTACATGAAGAAAATACCTTTGAAATACATTTTTGATGGTTTTCTGATGTTTGGATGCACTTGCAGTGCCGAATGTTTACCCGGTGGATCTGTTCGAGCATTTATGGGTAGTCGACAGACTTCAAAGACTCGGCATTTCGCGGTATTTTGAGGCGGAGATCAAACAGTGCATGGATTACATCTTCAAGTACAGTATTCCTCAATTTAATTTCTGTTGCTTCTGCTCCTCTCTCATTCGATTGAACTTTTAAGCGATTGGTGACAGACATTGGAGCGAACATGGGATATGTTGGGCGAGGAGCTCAGAAGTGCGTGATATTGATGACACGGCCATGGCGTTTCGGCTCTTGCGACTCCATGGATACAGCGTTTCTCCTGGTGAGTAATGAGACAAGCGTCATTATCGTATATTAATTAGTTTGCAGTTTCTCTGTAGTATTATACGGCAATAGATGCTGGCCTGCAAAAATTAGTAATTTTAACAGTTTGCTCTCTTTAGTGACCCGTTTACCCTGTCGTAGTGGATATACGCTTCAACGTATTCTGTTTTTCCCCTTCTTCTTTCTCGTTTTCTTGTTTGGCTGGGTCATGTTGGTATCAGAGAAGCCAATGGCAGAGAGCGGCTTGAACTTCATCTGTGACAATGATCGTTGTTGAGAATCAATGCGGTTGGTTAAAATAATTTTATATGAAAAATTCAGGGAACAGAAAAAAACAGGGGAGATAGCCTAGTAATTTTATTATTATTTATTATCTATTATAAATAGAAAAATTATTATGCGCAGTCTGAACGGAACTTTGATCTCTAAAGTATATCTAAGAAGCAAGATATAGATGCCCGACGAGGTTGACAACCGATTGATGAGATAGTGTACAAGTTTATAAGATATACACCGATCATGCACGATATTACTATAAACGACCTTCAATTACAAAATGGATCATACAATTGTGTTAGAACATCGAAAATAGTCGAACGAGTGAAAATGATCGTAAAACGTCAAGTAAAAAGCATGATGCCACGAATGACCTTTGATAGACGAACGAATAACATGAACCCAATCGAAATGTCCCAAAACCTTAAAAATGAGATCTATATTGTCTGAGCAGTGACACGAGAAAATTGATAGAAATTACACTCATGTGCATGCAAATCTAGGCGAATTCAACACTACAAGTGAAGAAATTTGAACAAGCAAGCCTATGCGAAGTTTGGATAAATTCTAATTTTAATTTACTATTATTATTAATAAAGATCTTATTTTTAGTTTAGAATTTAAATTGTGATAGCCTAAATATTAAAATTAGGCAAGATAATGTTAAAAGAAAAATAAAATAAAAGAAATAAATAAATAAATAATGTTAAAAGAAAAATCAATCAAAATTAAATTACCTGGAAAATTCCAACTCAACAGCTGTCTTCTTCATTACATGCCAAAGGACATATTTGTCCTTTAGTTTTTGAAGAAAAATGGAAGGGCTATTATGGAAATGACAAAACCAAACCCTAAACTCTATACCTCATTTTTGTCTTTTCTCTCATTTCCCTCGTTCTAACCCAGCCGCCCCTTCATCCGTTCGACTGTCCATTTTTCGCACGCTGAGGACTGAACTCCCCCTCTCGCTCCCGTCCGAGCAGCCGTCTCCAGCCATCCGATCGGCCTACCCGACGCCGCCTTCTCGACCCAATCGCCCAATCCGACCCAGCCCGACCGGCCTACCCAGCTGCCGCCGTCCACGATCCACCTTCCCTTGCGCCAGACTCCGACTACTTGCTCCGACCCGCAGGCCCGCAGCTCCCGTCGCCGGCCTCGCTCCAGCAGTCGCACGCAGGTAATCCTCTCCTCTTCACTGTGCACGACCTCCCTGCCCGATGTCGGATTTCTCATCCATTGCCCCGACGCCTACCACGACCCAACAACCTGCTCCCGTCGCTCCTCCTAGCTGCCGTCACTTCTAATCTAGCCTAACCACCTATTATTGCCTTTATCTTCACTCTAAACTCCTACTTTAACCGAACTCCCGACGGCTCTTAATCAAATGAACCCGATATCAGCTCCGTACCATCGTCCTCAACTCACAGAAACAGCCGTGAACTCAAAATTCCCTCGAACTCCCTCATCTCCACCTAGACCGGACCCCTAAAAGCACTGCCCGATCTCCCTCTCTCCTTTTTCTTTATGCGCCGCACACCCATCAAGCAGCCCGGCCACTTGCATTCTACAGCCCACTACTTTCCCACTCTTCCAAAATAGATTATGCATGCATTATGAGTTGTAAATATTTAACACAAGTTTATTTCTTTTGCCGGTTACATTATATATATTTTGCTATCAAATTTTGCTTCCACTGTTCAAGTTATAAATGCATTCTCAGAAGAGACAAGTTTATGTGATTTTGAGCCTAATAGTGAAGGTTGTGAAAATTGGACCCACATTGAATCGAAAAATGGTGAGATTCAAAATTTAATGATTCGATCGGGTTGAATTGGGGACTAAATGGCGTAATAAATATTAAAAATATTTAAATATTATTTAAATAAATTATTATTAACTAAAAATATATATTATTCATATTATAAATAAAAACAAAAACATCAAAATGTTATCGCACTATGTGAGGTCGGCTACATAGAATTATTTCTCCATTATGTCATGTCAAAAATTAAATTCTCATTTAAATCTAATAAAGAAATGTAATTTCTAATATTTTTTAACCAACTATTTTTAGGTCTACCTCTAACCTTCTTAATATAAGTCAAATAAAAAACATCTACTTTCCTAACTAGGTCAACAGAAGGCCGCCATTTTATATGATCAAACCATCTAAGGCGACTCTCTCTAATCTTATCTTTCACTTGAGCTACTCCAATCTTTTCACGTATATACTCATTTTGTACCCTGTCTCTAAGAGTAAAATTACTCATCCACCTGAATATCCTCATCTCTGCAACACTTAACTTAATATTATGCTTCTTTTTTAATGGCCAACATTTTGCACCATAAAGCATTACAGATCTAACCACCATCATATAGAATTTTCTCTTAAGTTTAAGGGGGGCTTTTCTATCACACAGCAAGCCCGATGCATTCCTCCTCTTCTACCATCCAACTTGAATTCTACTAATAATATACCCATCTATTTCACAATTACTCTGAACAATAGACCCAAGATATCTAAAACTTGTAATTTTAATAATTAATTTAAAAAATTCTTAAAAAATGAATTTATAGGAGCCGGTTCGCCGGTTTAACTAGCGGTTTGACCGGTTCAGTCTGGTTTGATGCAGAAATGATTTTCAGAGTAGATTGGACCAGCCTTGTCAACAATTCATGGTTGAACTAGTCGAACCGGCCGGTCCGATCCGATTTTTAAAACCTTGTTAATAGCAACTACAGATCATCATCATTTAAGCCCCAACCAGTGAATGTCACTTTAATAAGCAATGTGCATTTGAATTAATGATGTTCTATGAATCAAGTGATAAGTGTTTTACTGTAATCAGATGCGAAAATGTTTGGTGGCAAACTTTGATGTTTATATTAGCAATGGTATTTCGTTTGGATCATATTAGGCGACTTAATTGTCTAAGAGTTTGGAAGATAATTACAATTGATATATCACAATCCTCCACCTCTTCCCCATTCTCCATTTATAAAATTTACTACAACCATCCTCTACAAAAATCTCTTCAATTCCTCCTCAATCATCTCTTTAAACGTTCTTCCATCTCTCTAACCTAATCCATCTCCACTTCAACATTTCACCTCTCCAATAAAACAGCCAGCAAATTCCTCCCCAGTCTCTCTCTAATAAAAATTCAGCAAAAGAAAATATGAATAAATAATAATTTGACAATTATTTTCTTATGTGATTGCTTGCAAGTTCATTATCATTTTAGTCACGTCGCCTCGTTACGTGTAGACATAACAATGCTAATTCCTAAAATCTTAGAAACTTGTGACAATGCTTCAGCACAGCTAGGGAAAACTCATACACTCTTTTTTTTTTTTGCATGGTGGGTAGAAACTTGTTGGCGGTGTTTGCCATGTGAAAGGTGGATCGCATTAGCTACGTGCTCGGCACGGCGACAAAGAACATATGCATGCTTTTCTTAGCATGGTGGGTGGAGACCTGTCAGTGTAGTGTGTTCAGTGGGTGAACCCGCGAGCAATGTACTTGTCGCTACAGCGAAAATTCTATACATACATTTTTTAGTGTGGTAGGTAGACCCTCGTCGACGGCTTATGCAATGCAAATCAGTGTTTTTTGGGCTAATCTAAATTTATTGTGCATGCACCTCATACACGTCTTTCTTGACATGGTGGGATTATAGAGTTTCAGCTACGGAAACACCTGACATTGATCATTAAGGGTGTCAAAATGGGTCGACGGGTCGGGTTTGGGTCCAACCCGAGTTGACCTGTGTCTAAAAAGGTTGACCCTAACCCAACCCAGTTTTGCAAACGGATCAGAATAGTCAACCCGGGTTTGATCCGACCAGCACTGGTTAGATCAAGTATTTCATGCGCATTCGCGCACTATGGTAGCCGGGCAAAGACTGCGAAGTGGCGAACTGGTGAAGCCTCTAATGTGGCAAAGCCTCGACGGCACGACCTGGCCAGCGCGAACGACGTCGACGACTTGATGGCACGAACGGGACGACGCCAATGGACGAGTGGACAACTGCACGAGACGGGATGACCGACGGGTGATGACGCTCCAACCAACGATGACGGACGGCGGCAAAAGCATGGGACGACATTTTGCTCTCACACGACAAGATGTCAGACGCTGCGCACTCACGTGGTTTGGACACATGGACATTGACGAGATGAGGCGGCATGCGTGGTTCCCTGGTCAACCCGAGTTGGTTTTGGATTTTTGGGTCAAACTGAACCCGACCCATTTCTCAAACGGGTTGATCCTAACTTGAAATTTTCGGGTCGTGTCAAATATTGACACCCCTATCAATCATACACTCTTTTCTTAGCCCAATAGTTACGCCTAGCCCCCCAAAATTTTTCACAAACAAGGGAGACGCTGGGAGGCTGCCAGAATTTCTACTAATTTTGGGATTTTGAAAATTTTGCACTACAAGGAACATAACTAAAATATGAAACTTGGACTTGCAATTTATTTAAGTAAATTAAAATTATTAAGTCAAATGTTTAAACGAATAAAAAGGCAAGCAAGAAAAAAAATATATGCGGGGAATAAAACTTATTGTACAGGGAGGTGAATTGGCAAATTCACTTAGAACTCCAAAATCTTGAAAGACCAAGCAAATAACTCAGAAGAACTCAAGTGAAGACTTTGGAATGTTCAAATGAACACTACCTCATCCCATCATATTTATAGGGAGGAAAGATATCAGGAGTATATATATATATATTTAAAACATATCGTATGCTTGCTTATACCCCTCTATCCATTCCCAAACCTGTTCCCAAAACCACCTAATTAGCCACCAGATACGTAATATTTTCATGCAAGTGAACTGAAGGCTATGGGCCTATGGCGAAAAATCATAAAAAGTGCAAAATATCTAAAATGCAAAAGCAAAATTTGCACAATTGCCAACTGTAGGAATTCCGCAAGACACTGTTTAAATCGTATTGTATGTCTTGAAATTGGTATAAGAATCCCTATATTTTCTTAAAGTTACCGTCTTAGCCAGCGGATTCACAATTTTTTCATACAAGAGGTCAAAAGGATATGATGAAAAATCATAAAAAAGTACAAAATACTAAATGCAAAAAGCTAATCTGCACAACAACCACTTGTAGGAATTTTTCAAGATTGCATTCAAACCCTATTGTATGTCTTAAAATTCATACAAAAATCATTATGTTTGCTTTAAATTGTCTTCTACGCAACGGATGTCAATAGAATTGTAGTCAGGTGATTGTGGCTAAATGACCATACTCTATAATTGGGTGATAGTTGTCAGATGATGTATTTAGATGACAATGGTAGGGAGAATTGTACTTAGGTGATGGTTGTCGGGGAACTGCAGTTGGGCAATGATGGTCAGAGGATTGTAGTTGGCAAACAATAGAGGTCAAAAGGATCATAGTTAGACGATGGTGGCCGGAGGACCATAGTCGAGCGATGGGGGGTCGAAGGAAAATATTTGGGCAAGGGAATTGGAGGACCGTAGTTGACGGGCGACGGTGGTCCAAGATCCATAGTCGGTTGAAAGTGGTCAGAGAGACATAGTTGAGCGACACTCGTTGGAAAAACCATGATCAGGTGATGTCGTAGGGGTGTAAACGAGTCGAGTCAATGAGTCACCCTTGGCTTAAGCTTGAGCTTGATTAATTAATCGAGTTCGAGCTTTGTTCTACGAGTTTGGGCCGGCTCATTTATTATGAAAGAGAGAAAATGAGCATGATTTAAATAATTATTATAATAAATGATAAAAAGAATAAGAAATCATTAGAACAATAATAAAGAATTAGTAAGAGTTTTCATATTTTTCATTTAAAATTTATTTTCATAATTATCAAATTGTTACAGTTCCAAGTTTAAAGCTTCTCTCACACTTGAAACTTTTTCGAATCCATCTTCTATCTGTGCTTAAAAGCGGGATAGAAAGATTTGTTATCCCTCTTAGATCTTTAAGGTATATCCCTGGGCCTAGGATAGTGTAGCATCTGTTTGTTCTCTATAGCCTTTCTAAACGACATCACATATAACTTGTGTTCTTGGTAGATAATTGAAATTTGGAAAATAACCATTCCTCCATTCACAACAACTCTGATGTCACTTTATTTGGAATTTATCACACTAAATTAAGTTGTTATATAAACTCCACACCACAATTCTTAACTAGACAAAACTCTCAAACTCACACAACGAACTCTCCTAGAATTTGTACTTCTCACTTAGGCTTCGTTTTATTCTTCCTCTCCTTTTGTAAAGGATAGTTTTAAAAACAATGATTAAGGGGATGAAATTTTCTAACGGAGAAGAAAATATCATAAAGCTTCTCAAAATAGTAAAAATATAAAGTTCTCTAAAAAGCATTTTTATAAAAGCGTCGCATCCAAACATAAACCAAAAAATAATACTCCATTTCTAAACATAAAAGGAAAAAAAACGTGGAAACAAACTAGGCCTTAATAATCTACATCTTAAGAAGAAAGGTGTGTATATATATATATATATATATAATTTATCCATTACACACAATATTCACCTACCAAAATAATCTCAAACTTTCTTTCTTCCTCTGCCAAACCTAGCACACTCTGCTTCTCACATTTCTCCTTCAATGTTTGAATTTTCAACAAGTTTACTTTTCAACATAGATGTGTTCCAGAATTTCAAAAGTGATGACAAGTTTTTTGGCTTCATCGGCCAATCAACTCAGGCGGTGACTGGAATGTACAACTTGAACAGGGCATCTCAGCTAATCTTTCCCAACGAGGAGATACTCAAACAAGCAAAAAACTTCTCATACCAATTCCTAAAGGAGAAGCGCGCTTCCAATCAGCTCCTCGACAAGTGGGTCATTGCCAAAGATTTGCCAGGCGAGGTACACATATATTATATTATACTCATTTCAAAATAAATTTAATACACTTAGGCTTTGTTTGGAATGGCTTTCTTTCTGCTTCATAAAATTTTTACACTAAAAAACTGATTTAAGAAGCAAAAAGAAAACCGTCTCAAACGAAACCTTAATGGGCTCATTCCTACTACATCCAGGTAAGTGTGGCTATCCTTTATATCTTTTTAGTTCAATAACTAAGCCCACACGATCTGGCATGAATTTTATTTCAATTTTCTGAGTTTTAAATAAATGGTGACGATTAGGTAGCCTATGCTTTGGATTTTCCTTTCTACGCAAGTTTACCTCGCATTGAGACAAGGTTGTACATTGAGCAGTATGGTGGCGATGGTGATGTTTGGATTGGAAAGACGCTCTACAGGTCTTGTATATGAGTCTTTTTTTTCACTTGGTATTCTTCATATATTGAGCTTTTTTTATTATTTTATAATAGTTATTTTACAGTATTTGATTATTGAATGACATTCATGTAATGGATCAAATGGCAGGATGTTGTACGTGAACAATGTCTTGTATTTGGATCTTGCAAAGGCTGATTTCAACCAATGTCAGGCCATCCACCAGCTCGAGTGGCTCCGTTTGCAAAGGTTATTTTGTTATCAAGTTTTTCTAGTTTTGATTGCCTTTTTTTAGCAAGTAATTACTATTAGTTGTTTCTTTTTGTATGATTAAAGTGACATAATAGCATAATAAAAGAGAAAAAATTGCATAAGAGTATTCTGACAGATTTTGTATTAGAATGTAGTTTAATATTTTTGAGTTTATCCTGAGATTAGTACTATATATGGAGAAATTATTATGTGCGGAGACCGGACGGCGAGAACCGTCAAGATTTGCTGCCCTTTTGCTGCTCTTTTGCAAATACTCAACAAAAGAATAGCAAATATGTAATTATGAACGCACTTTTGCTGAGTATTTGTTGCTTTTTTACAAAATGGCAGCAAAAGCGCAGCAAATATCCTACTAATTGAAGATTTGCTACGCTTTTGCTGCCTTTTGTAAAATCACCGTAAATACACAACAAAAGTGCATTCATAATGGCATATTTGTTGTCATTTTGCTGATTATTTGTAAAAGGCCAATAAAAAGACAGCAGATTCAGACGGTTCTCATCGTCTGGTTTCCACACAAAATAATCTCTCCTATATATATATATAAACTCTCTAACCACACAAGGAGAAAATAGTTAGTAGACAAAATAATTATTTATTAAGAGGAAGGAACTAAATGGAATTGCAGACTTAAATTTTATTTTCCTCTGTTATAATTTACTTGGAGTAATAGTTTTACTAAATTACAAACCTTTTTCTGCAATAGTTTTTGTTCAATTTTAAAAATATTTTTCATAAAATATGGCTTTTTATAATTTGATTTGTAAGACTGTGATCTATTATCTTATTAAAGGTATCTATATATTTATAATAATTTTTGTTAAATTTTATTTTAATCATAATAATTTTATAATATTTATACAAGCCGCCCTCATTCTCATAAGTTGTTTTTTTTTATAAACTTCTCTGATATGCAGACAGAAATCTTTTATATGATTGAGAAGATCATCAATTTTACAGGTGGTATGAGGAGTGCGGGCTGACAGAGCATGGAACGTGGCAGAACTTCGTGTTGAGGGCCTACTTCTTGGCGTCAACATCTATATTTGAGCCGGACCGTTCCGCCGAGCGGCTTGGTTGGGCCGGAACCGCCGTGCTGGCGGAGGCCGTCGCCAATTCCACCACCACCGATGCGATTCATTCGAAGCTGATCGGGGAAGTGCTGGTGGGCCACATTCTAAGGCTGTTTGACAGGCCTAGACCGCTGAAGCTGCCGATCCATATTTTCCGCCGCCATCTCCGACGGGCTGTAAGATCTCCGACACCTACTTGAATGCTTGGGCCCGGCCCATTTGTTACTATTCGTTCGTGAACTCTTTTGTGTTTTGACAGTGGGGGGAGTGGCTGGTGAAATTGGAGGTGGGGGAGAGCCAACAGCGGTGTTGCTTACTGCAAGGGGGGACGGCATTGCTGTTAGTTCGGTCGATTGAGCTTTGTGCGGGTCGGACCGAACCGGAGGACGAACCGGCCCGCTTAGAGTACGCCCGACTCGTCCGGCTCACCATCTCAATTTGCGGGCGGCTACAATCTTGCGCGCGTGTTGGCGAGGTACAACTGATTTTTTTTCTTTTAGATATTTCGCTTTGAGCTTTTGCCTTTTTGCCTTTCAATTTCTTCGTCCGTAATGCTTTCGAGTTCTTTTTATATATCTTGATTTGATTAATATGAGTGAAATTCACGAGAAAAATGTCATACTTTGCTTTTGCCTTTTCCTCCTTAAATATAAGGAAAAAATATTTTTTAATGAAAACTAATTTCAATTAAAGTATTAAATGTGTTATGTGTTAGAAAATTTATATTAATAGAGTTAGTTTTTTATGTCTTAATTTTGGACAAAAGATAAACACATATAAAAAAAGTGGTAGAAGATAAGAAAATTTTTAAACGGGAAATTTTGAAAAGGAAAAAGATTATGGGATACGGCTAAGTTAAAAATTCCAATAAGAAATACAAGAATTATTCTTTCCTCACAATTGAAGAACAAAAAGGTAAAAAAAAAAACACACAAACCAACAAAAAGGCTATTCCATAACAAAATAAAAATTAGGTACTTTGTTAACATGATCTGTCTCACACTCTGAGTTATCATAATTGATAGAATATTTAAGTTTTATTTAGGACGATTTTCTTACTGCTTTTTAAAACAGTTATTTAGTACAAAAGTTAAAAATTTTATAATAAACAACTGATTTAAGAAACATTAAAAAAGAATCGTTACACAAATGAAGCCTTAGATGAAGATCTAAAGAATTATAAAAACATTGCTTCCGTGCTGAAATGATATTCATTAGATGATAGGAACGAGGACTTAAATTCAAAGCACATGAAGAGGAACATCCCATTCAAGCCTACCGCTAAATTAGAACGACTGTAAAAAAAAAGGCAAGATTGATGGTGGACACTACATAGCCAACACTAGACACGTTAGGTAAAGAATTGATTTAAAATAAATGTTCTACAATTAACACTTTTGGTGTTTGTGCGCACTGATCCATCAATTTCGCCTAATCTATTAATGCTTTTCCAATTAATTAGTACCATAACAGTTATTTACACATTTAAGCTTCATGGAGTTCATTTTGTCATCACGATATTAATTATCAGGAAGTGAAAATACATCAACAACTTTTCATAACAACATCTTCATCATCAAATCCTTATTCCAGTACGTGAGATTGACTAAATAAATCTTTTTTTTTTTCTATTATGCTATGTTAAGAGTCCAACAATTTTTCTTATAAGATTTCCATATCATAACAACTGTCTTTCCTACATAAATAAAAAAATATTATAAGTGTAAGATATCTTTTATTTAGTGAATTTAATCGTTAAAAAATGATTATTTGAGTATGATTTTCTTGTAAAAAAATCTTATATTAATTATTTTTCTTAATCATTAAGCATTATAAACGATATGTTGTTGAATGTTGGCCATTTTAAGAGAAGCATAATACTAAGTTAAGTTTTGCAAAGATGAGGATGCACAGGTAGATTAGTAGCTTTACCTTTAGAGACAGGATACGAAATGAGCATATACGTGAAAAGGTTGAAGTAGAGTCAGTGGAAGATAAGATTAGCGAGTCGCTTTAGATGGGTTGGTCACATAAAACGGCGGTCTTCCAATTACCTGGTTTGGAAGGTAGATGTATTAGATTTGACTTATATTAAGAAAGGTACATGTAGACCTAAAAAGGCTTGGTTATAAAATATTAGAAATGATCTTTCTTTATTAGATTTAAACGAGAATTTGACTTTTAACAAAACAAAATGGAGAAAAAGGATTCATGTAGCCGACCTCACGTAGTAGGACAAATGCTTGATGTTATTGCTGCTGTAGTATTAAGCATTCTAAACGGCATGAAGTTGTACCATATGTTATTGGGCCGTTAGTTGGGTTATTGGGATAACCACAAAAGATGGTAGTGGAACAAATTTTGGAAGATGATTAAAAGCCATTTGGTAGTTGCTGCCCATATTCTTGTAAGCATAGATAGGGCGACAGCATAGCTTTCTGAGGGACCCAGGTTTAAGACTACATATATTAAAAAAAAAAAAAGATTTCAGTGTTCATCCAATCACATAGACCTCATTTGCTCCATCAATTTCGCAGCTTTTGAATAGCATGGGGCGAAAAAGATCAGACTTTCATCTATTTAGGAAACTAGGAAAGATTGTGATCAGAGAGTGGTCTCCACATCAAAAGTTTCTTGTCAGCCTGAACTTGCCTTCTATACATTTTCCAATAAATTAGAATCTAAAACCAATAAGAGTTCAAAGCACCCACTAAAATCCTTTGCGTGCTCCCTGTGGTAGTGAGCTCGGTTTCTCACCACAATGGCGTGCCTTTCAGTGCTCACAAACCACTAAAAAAATTTGTGACATAATCGCTCAAGACACCATGTAAAAGCATCCGTGGACTAATGGTTATAGTGAAGAAATATTTAACAATAGTTCCAAGCACCTTATAAGATCCTTCGTTTGGAACAGCTTTTTTTAATGCTTTACATTTCGGGTCATAACAATTGCTATTGTTATTACCCTTTAGGCACTTTTTTTTTGTTGCTTTCAAATAAATTTTGTACTAAAATTTTATTTTCTTTGACAACTTTAAAAAAATAACAACTTTGCGAAACATTAAGAAGGCTAATGTTATGATTTATTCTTCTAAATTAAAATAATAATAATAGTAAAGTCGTAAGCTTTCAACTAAGCAAACATTTGAAAGTCTATCATTCTCGAACAAAAGTCTACCGTAAGAAATGTGATGAGGATGCTGAATCACATCATTCTAATCATGGCTTTTTATCTTATCTGTTGATGGTGTTATTTTATCCCCTTTCTTTTTTATTAAGTATTCTGTTCGGAAGCCGAACGTCAAACGGAGACCAATCAGAATGCGTCACGTTATCCCTCGTTGTGTACCGTAGCTTGGTATTGTTCGGCACTTGATTTGCCTCCGGACGTAGAGCTGTATCTGGCCTCCGCATAGAATAATTTCTCCTATTCTTTTAAGAGAACCTCATAAGAGTTTTATTGCTGGTGGGTGCAGGCAAGCAGGGTCAGAATCGAGAGTGATAGTGATATGGATTCAGAGATGCATGAACTGGTAAAATGTGTACTTGAGCCTCGGGGTCCCAATGGCCTCAACCTTGAAACCAAGCAAACTTTTCTCGCAGTTGTGAAGAGCATTTACTACTTGGCTTGGTGTCCTTCCACCAAACTCAACAACCACATTACAAAGGTGCTTTTTGAGCAAGTGGAATAGCCTAATCTTAGCAAGCGGACAAGTCAACATAAATCAAAGAATTTCATGCATGTATATGGTATAAGATTTGCAATTATAGCAATGAGATTATTATGGAGTTTCTTTTATGCAAGAAAATGCTAGCTGTAGCGATTTAGGTTTTGTTTGAGACAGCTTTTGTACTGCTTCCTAAAACGATTTTTTAGTTTAAAATTTTTTAATTCAAGAAATTTTTGTGCTAGAAAGCTGTTTTAGAAAGCAACAAAAAATTATCCCAAACGAAGCCTTAGAGTTTGGTGGAAGGAGTTGGTGATCTTGACAAATAGATATCCTGCATTCTATATGCATTTTGGGTTTGAGCTTTGCAGGGCCCTATAATTCTCTAGTTTTGAATGCTGACATGATATGAAACTACTTCTATGTGTAAGAAAGGGAGTTGAATCTTCACCCCCACATTTTTTTCTTCTTTATTGTAGATAATTAATAAGAGCAATAAAGCTTGGAATAATCAATTTATCCTTTATCTCTAATGTTTCACTAAGGGGTTGTTTGGTTGGAAGTTAAAGTGGATGTAAAGTAGGCGTGTAAGTGAGTCGAGTCGAGCACGAGTCACCCATGGCTTGAGCTTGGTTAATTAACTGAGTTCAAACTCTAGCTTTATTCTACGAGTTTGACTAGCTCTCGAGCAAAAAATGATTATAATTCAAGTAATTATTATAACATAATGATAAATTAAAAGAAATATAATAAAGAATAACAGTTATAAACTATTTTTTAATATTTTAAACAATTTTGTATTTGCAAAATTGAATGTTAATATATTTTAAATGCATTTTATATGAATCCTTTTTTTAATGAGTTGACTTGCGAGCTAATGAGCCGAATTAGGTTTGCTCAAGCTTGGCTTTTTAGTAAATCAAACTTAATTCATGAGCAATTATCAAGCGAGCTCAATCTAGCTCATTAGTTGACTTGACTCACTTACACCCCAAGTATCAAGTATTCCTTATTTATAAGGGTTGAAAATATTGTTATTTGGTTGGATGAAGAAGTAATACATTTTAAATTATTCTAGTTCATTTTTTTATGACAAGTAAGCTCAACCCATTTTAAATTAATTCCTTTTTCACTGTAAGCAAGTTTTTTATTGTTGTCGACCACACTACCTGCCCTTGGCCATTGCCAACTGTTGCTCGCCCGCAATCAACATATGTTAGCCACTACCTCCTTTGCCAACAAGCCCACTACCACTCTGTCACCAACTCCCTCTCATTGCCAACCATTGCTGATCACCCCCACCAACCACTATTGATCACCGCCACCATTGTTGGCCATCAACCACCACTATATTTGATCTTTACATTATATTCATTTTACTTTCATGCACAAAAAAAAAATATTCGCCTGGATTTTCTTTATACTCATCCAACAACTCCAAAATATTTCATATACACTATTTTTTTTTTTTAAGCATCTTAGCTTCCAACTAGTAATCTAAGAGTCTTGTAAGTGTCGTACTTGTAGATCTCCATTAACTTTTAGTTCTTCAAAGTTTTAAATGGGATCCTTGATAAAGGATGCATGAATAGTGAGTTTGAATTACATCTAAATGTGCTTGTCTTATGCTAAGCCAAATTTTCGTTAGCTTCTAAACCGAAGCAATTCACATGCTCCATCGACCATCATGTATTTTTGCTCTCATTTTCTTTGTGAACTTATCCCCAAATTTATGGTCTAAAGTTTCGTTTGGGATGATTTTCTTAATATTTTCTAAACAACCTTCTAGCAAAAATATATAGTTCAAAGAAATTTTATGCTAAAAAAATTTTTATAAAGTAATAAAAAAATCATCCCAAAACTGAGGATAAGAGTGAACAATGACAAAATCCAAACTAATATAATATTCAATATGTTTCTAGTGGGTAGAACATTATAGTTTACAAAATTTTATGATTGAGTTATATATGCGTATGGTGCTTTGTAGCCCTCATTTAATATATCAGGTTATAATTGTTTTCACAAAGTTACCTAAGTTGAATGACTTCATTGGGAAAAGCCTTCATTTAAATTATCAGTGTCAAGTGCTTTATTTGAGGAGGAAGAGAGAGGAGTCCGAGTTAATTCTTCTCTTTTCTTTTTCCGTTTTTTTTCTCACATCCACTAACTTGGATGGCTTTCCAAAGTAAGATGTTCACATAAGAGATTAGAAAAAAATGTTGCCTTTTCTAGTTATTTTGTTATGTAGGCACTAGGATTTAATGATTTATAACATCTTTGATGAATCTTCTACTCTCCTTTATGCGAACTTTTATTCGGTCAGGACACCTGACGTAGCTCTACATCCGGACGCCAATAAAATATCACCACGTGCTCTTACTCTTTACCACACGGCCCAACGACCCGGCTCGGATCGGAACATGGTATTGCTATGTATTAGATGATTTGTGCAGACCATTGTATTGCTAGGTATTGCTTGTCAATAACGAGAAATACCACTCTGTGAAGACCAATACCTAGCAATACCGAGTAATACCCCGATTTTGCTAGATATTGCTCGGTATTGATAGGTATTGCTCAGTATTGCTCGATATTGGTCTTGGAAGAGCGGTATTTCTCATTATTGACAAGCAATACCGAGCAATACCGAATAATACCGAGCAAAATCTAGCAATACACGAACATAGCAATACCGGTTTCAAGTCCGGATTGGGTCGTGCATGTGGCGACATTTTATTGGCGTCCGGATGTAAAACTACGTCAGGTGTCCTGACCTAATAAAAGTTCCCTTTATGCTAATGTTTAATTCCCTAACCAATTTTTTTATTGGGTTAAAATTTGTCTAATCATCCACCTTGGCATTTTAGATACTTATTTGAATTGTCAAATTATATAATGACCCTATATACAACTCAATGGGTTAGGAGAACAAAATTTTCCTCTTAACCAAAAATTCAGGTCTCTTCCCGCTTTATTAATATTTTTAAAATTAGTTAAATAATATTAATATGACCTTAGCAAATCATAAAAATGATCCTATACACAAATATTATAAAAATTGTCATAATATTCAAATTGCAACAACAACAACAACATCAAGCCTTTATCCCACTACGTAGGGTCGGTTACATGAATCCTTTTTCTCCATTGTGTCCTATTAAAAGTCAAATTCTCGTTTAAATCTAATAAAGAAAGGTCCTTCCTCATATTTTCTAACCCAAGTCTTTTTAGGTCTACCCCTACCTTTCTTAACACAAGTCAAATCTAATACCTCTACTCTCCTAACCGGATCATCGAAAGGCCGCCTTTTTATGTGACCAAACCATCTAAGGCGACTCTCTCTAATCTTATCTTCTACAGGATCTACTCCAACCTTTTCACGTATATGCTTATTTTGTATCCTATTTCTAAGGATAAAGCCACTCATCCACCTAAGCAACCTCATCTCTGGCACACTTAACTTAGTATTATGCTTTTCTTTTAATGGCCAACATTCGGCACCATAAAGCATTGCAGGCCTCACTACCATCTTATAGAATTTTCCCTTAAGTTTGAGGGGTACATTTATATCACATAACAAGCCCGATGCATTCCTCCACTTCAACCATCCAACTTGAATTATGTTGATAATATCCCCATCTATTTCACCATCACTCTGAATAATAGATCCAAGATATCTAAAACGTGTACTCTTATTAATGACTTTATCGTCCAAAGTCACAATCCCCTCACTAGGTCTATTACTGTTAAAATTACACTCCATATATTCCGTTTTAGATCTACTTAAGCGAAAACCTTTAGACTCTAGGGTTGACCTCCATAATTCAAGTTTACCTTCAACTCCCTCTCTAGTCTTATCAACAAGAAGAATATCATCAGCAAAAAGCATACACCAAGATACATCATCTTACAAATGTCTAGTGAGAACATCCATGATTAAAGCAAAAATATATGGGCTGAAGGCTGATCCTTGATGTAACCCAATCGAAATAATATTCAAATTGCAAAATATTATTATTCAGTTAAAACAAATTTATTAAATTTATTTTATTCAAAATAAGCCGTTCATATGTCAATGAGATAAATAATTTATATTACCCCAAAAAAAAGATAAACAATGCATTAATTCTCATAAATATGAGTATAATACATAAACTACATGCACCATACTTATAGAATTTCAGTTTTTTTTTTTTTCATAATTGTAAAAGATACAACAAAAATAAAAAGAAATTAATAATTCATATTTACAAATATTATTAAGTATAAGACATTATTTTAGTAAGGATGATTTTTTTACTATTTTTTATAACAGCTTTCTAGTATAAAAAATTAAAATTTTTGTACTAAAAAGAAGCCTTCAAAACAATAAAAAAACCATACCAAACAAAGAGATGACAATTTAGGAGTTTCACAACAGCTCTTATTACAGATTTCTACGGATATTATGACTTCGTTTGGAACTCCTTTCTTACTGTTTTGTAGAACTATTTTTCATAAAGCAGAAAAAACAGTGATCTAAAATTATCAAAAAAAAAACTATATTTTATGGAAACGCTTCTGACAACATTCCATGTATGATGTATCAAATAAGAAAGTGAGCTAAATATTCAGCTCTAACAAGCATCAATGAAGGCAATTTAGCAAGTCATATTCAAACTGGTTTGGTATCATATTTCTTCTTATAAGGACCATACCTTTTATTTCGACATGAGGAGATGAGGCCTCCCTCTAGTCTGAAAATGGCAGACACAAATAAGTGAGAACATGATAAAAGTTATATATGGTGACCCAAAAACTGCCAAGAAAATACGCATTTTGCCTCCACTATGGTGCAGTTGGTGACCTACTGAGCTCATCTTCTCCAGAATAGTGGTGAAGCACACGCAGATAAATTACATATCCTAACTCTCTCTCTCTCTCTCTCTCTCTCTCTCTCTCTCTCTCTCTCTCTCTCTCTACTATTCGATAAAAATAATAAATGCTACTCATATTAAATATACTCATTCTTTTCACAACTCAGCTTTTCCAAGGAGCAAGTAAATTAGAAAACAATGTGTACTCATGCATGCTTCTATAGGTACCTAACAGGTTGCCATTAAGGAGCTCAATTAGGGGGGTTACACAGTCAAAGCGACACTCTGTAGAGATATTGTTGATACATGCCCATGATCCCAATGCCACTCTCCTTTGCAAGAGATCTTAGTGCGCATACTCATCCCAAGAGAACAGATCAAGGATGTCGTCACTCTCTGTAAGCTCCTCTAAAGGACTCATCAAGACCAAAACTAACACACCTACAGTAGTTGCCCATGGAAAAGGCCATCCACCTATTGTGGACATCCTCAAGCTCCAAGAAGTGCATGCCTCTAAAGCCTATGAATACTTCACCAGCTACCCCCATCTAGGGGGCTATCCTTCACTCCAAAGACTCAATGTTCATTTATATGAACACACCCTTATTCCCACAAACTCGTTAACACTAACTCGCGCGGCAACTCAGATCCTGAAGCTTGTCTAGGAAGTTCGCCATCATGAATTCATCCAAGGCACTCGCCTAAAAAAAGGGGGCTACATCAGAGGCAATAATCCAAATGTATATTATTCAGCTAGTCCACTTGTCAGTGTTAGTCTTTAATAATCACATCATATATTATTTTTTATATTTTTTGGATGTTGTCTTTCATTTTTTTTTTGGACGTTATTTTTGGGTGTTGTCTTTTAGATCTTTCTCTTTTCCCATATCCTTTGCTAATAATGTGTCTTTTTTGAAGACGTTATACTTTTCACCAACTCTCCATACCCACTATCCTCATTTATTTGATTTTCTAACCCTAACCCACTAATAAACTACTTCTAGGATGGAGGCTCATCCAAGTGCAAATATGAATCCAACACTACTCATCTCAGCATGTCATTAAACCCATTGCTAATAGATAAATTTTATTAAATATTCATTAGGTTTCTTATATAATGTTTCACATGAATTCAACTGAAGAGTTGCTAAGAAAGAAAATAAAAAATAAAAAATAATAAAACAACTTAAAGAGTTGCTAAGAATATTACTATCATGCAAACTGATAGCTAATTAGATATTTTTAGTTTCACCATGATGAATCTCTACCTCTTTATAAGTAACTTGAACTCATGCAGATTTTACTAGCGAATAGCATGGCATTTTTCAATTTGACCTCTAAACTACGATGCACAAACACGAACATGATGACATCATGACACACATACGAAATGACATGGACATGGGACACATCAATTATTGAAAATATAAGATACGGACACGAGTTGAACACGGTATTATAATTTTTATATTTTAAAAATGTATAAAAATTGAATAAGTATAATATTTAAAAATAATTTAGAAATAATGTGTCATTTAACTAGAATTTATGCTTAAAATGTTTAATACTAGAATGTTGAGAGTCGAGTGTCGATGTCGTGCATCCAGACATCGAGAGAGGAGATGACAATGTTGTCGAGAGTCAAAAATCAAAATATCGATGTTCTGCAGTAAGTATCAGACGTTGATGTCAAGAGGGCGTCTGTCATTGATGATGAGAGGGCGTTGGTTGTCAATGTAGAAATTGCTAGCATTGAGCATCAAAGTTAAGACAGTGTCGGACTTTGATGTTGAGATGATTTTGAAATGTCGATGCCGTAACAGCATCAGACTTCAATGTTGAGATAACATCGAGCAATGTTGTGAAATCAAAGTCGCAACCTGTCAAAGAGAAATGAAAATAAGAATATTCGATGAATGGGTATTGAGTACGGGCAATTGGTTTAATATTGTAGATAGAAGATAAGAAATTCAGTTTTTATATCTTAACTAAAAAATTCAAAATGCAAGAAATTATTTTTAAAAATTTTATAAAATATTTAAGACACCCGTGTCTGACATGCGCGTCCAATTTGTATTTAATATTTTTTTTAATCTGACATGTTTTCGGCATGTCCAACACATGTCAGACGCGTGTTGTATCGGACATTTAACAACTCATTAAGGAGAAGTGTCGGTACTTCATAGCGTCTAGATCAATCCTTTAGAAAAACTATTGCACATTATGTCAGTTTGTTGAGCCAAAAGGCCAACGCTATAACTAAGTTAAAATATTGCTTAGGCAAAAACTGCCAAATTCTAGAAAATTTCCAGGTAACTAGCGAGCTACCCATTCAAGTTGATTCAACATCAAGGATGACGAACTCCTATCCTACTTACCATATTCAAATGTGTGCTATATTTGAAATCCATCACTATTGCAGCGTGTTTTATGCAACACCATCAACTCATAGTCGCTTACGTTACAGCAAAATATTGTTGTACATACCATCTATAAATATGTCAATCCTAAATTGAAGCCACAAGTGTATCCATTTAACTGCTTAACTCCTACGTATTTTCAATATTGTGCGAGGGATCTTTTGTAATTTGCATATAAAGAAACTTATCTCCTATGATAGTAAAAGAGATTGTCCTTAGATTTTATTCTCAAATTTTAACACGACGAAAGAGTGTTTTAGATGTTTTAGTGAAGCATATGATGGATAGACAAGCCATGGTCACATCAAAAATACCTCTCTATAGAGGACACTTTGATCATTTGGTCGATCAATAGATGGTGAATAAAAGCAAAAGAAAACAAAAACATCTTAGAAATCCATACAGAACCATCATGTCCCTAGCCATGATGGGGAGATTGATGGAGGCTCTATGCCTTGCAATTAGTTCTGTTTTAGTTTGAATCAGATGGTTGAATCTAAACTGATGGCTTTCAGAATAGTTACAATAGTAATCTAAATTTGATGACCAAATATCTACCTAAGCCATACAATTGGTGCCAATTAAAGTGTGCTTCAACAAGATCAACGGGCAGGTTGGCTTGAATCTTGATAAGATAAAAGTATTATAGGAGCTAGAATGGCCATTATCCCGTTTGAGAGTCATTAAATGAAGGTAAAGCATGAATCTAACATCCTTGATCAAATGGGAATTAATTCAGCAGCAATATTTTAAGTTCATATCAGCATTAACAGTTTTTTTAAACACACATACAACTGCAATACAAAATTAGGCATGACATTATAACGATAAATATAGGAAAATTTAAAATTTACCTGATCATCCCAAAATAATTATATATAGTACTAGTAATCAACGCCATTTAATTATCAAATCATGAAGAGATTTGGAAAGCCACTATGCTACGGAAAACAAAGAACCACTTGGATAGAGAAATTAAATCAAGAATCTACGATAAAAAAAGAAACTAAAAAAGTGGCTTGCGAGTGCTTACCGTGGTCCATGATTCAGTTTCCGGTGCCGATAGAAATAGGCATGCCATCTAGCAAGGTTGCTCATGTACAAGGACCTGCTGAACAGATTAAAAAGTGCAGAGGGCAGATGTCTAAGTAGCATTTGAGAGAAGAGATGAAACAAGAAAGAGGCCTAGTCCTCTGTGCTCTGTAAGGACATCAAGGCTAACAAGAGCGAGGCGGAGATCCTCAAAAGTTGTTGTGTCAACAAGACATATATATGCAATAAATCGATTGCGAGCAGCTTAAAATTGATATATTCCTGCTAAAAACAGACTATTTCTAGCCTATTTCGAGACTGCTTAGAAATAGCACAATTTCATAGCTAACTCAAACAATCTCAAAATTATTATTATTATTATTATTATTATTATTTTATATATAGCTTATTGTGAACTAACTCAAGTCATTCCAAACACGCTCAGAATTTGACTTAAAAATTGAATCAGCCAAATCATTATAAAATTCCATGAGATCTAACAGCAAACAAATTTTAAGGTTGAAGTGCAAGATGCAGGTATTATATATGTGGTACATTACACATCTGATATAGGATAAACATATTTTATAACAGTACATCAAAAAATCAGCCCAACCTTTTTGTGAAAAGTGAGAAGGGAGCCCATGCTATTTACAAAATAAGTACACCTTCATATCTTCCCAATACCTTGGCTGAGCAACCGGAGCTCAGAGAAAATTTAGTGATGCTCTTCATGGGGCCAACCATTACTATCAATAAACATGCTGAGTATTGTTTGATATAGATTTCAAGCAACAAAAGAAACGAGAGAGCTCTCTAGTCTATACAGAATACAGTAAAAGGACAGACTATTTCTTTAAAAACACAATAACAAGCAAGTAATAGTAAACATAAAAAAGAAGCGGCATCTGAATCAATCTACGCATATTTGATTCTCAAGAGGAAAGAAACCTGAGAAGCATAAATTAGTTGTATTTATGGTGCAGGCATTAACCGAAGCTTTTCTTCGGTTGTTGAAGTCTTGGTCCTTTCCTCAGCCAATAAGGAATGCAGATCACTTCCATTTGCCAAGCTATTGAACTCCACAGATTTGGATGGAAGTGCGGGATACTTCCTCTGGCAAAATGTCATAAGCCTCTTCACGGATTGGAGGTACTTCCGAGTTGTCTCGTCATTCATGATGTGCGCCACACTGTTGGTGTAGATCTTCTCGCGAGCAGATCGCTCGTGGATGCCAACCATAGTCACTCCAATAGGCCATGGTGCATTTCCAATGGCCGTCCTGATGTAATGGTCCATTGCTGCCAGGTAGTCCCGATCCATGCAACATCGCACCATTAGCATCAAAGCTTGTCGAATGTCATCTGGAAGAATCTGCAATGCATGGAATCATGATATCAAGCAAATGAAATGAGGAAATATACAAAAGTCTACATGAATGCTTTTTTTTTTTTAATCATTCTTAGAACTCCTGTAACACTGCCGTTACCAGATCACAAGTCCTGGATGAGAAAAGTAGAGTGTTGTGTTAGGTAGTAAACGGACAGCGTAAAACTTGTCGAATAATAATGACATGAATCCTTTAAGAAATTTTAGTAGGATAAAGGCTTGAAGTTGTTGTTGTTGTTTTCTTAGAACTCCTGTCATGGCCACTTTGTTATTAAATAGAAGAGGACAAGCTTATAGAAAATGTTAATTGCACGCTCCCAGTAATATTTCACCAAAAGAAAGAGGGGTTTAAAGAAAGATTAAGGATTTGATAAATTAAATTCAATGCTGAATAGACATACGGGATGCTGAACACTGCTAAAAATGAAGTACATGTGCATGGTTATCTGTATTACTCGGTCAATTCTATATATTTTGTTGAAAGAGAAGGAAAATCTAAATGAATTCAGAGAAAGGGTCTTGCTCACGTTTCAGCCCTATCCTCAAAGAGGCTTGAGTACCTCTAAATCACCACCAACTTCATCCCTCCATTCATAAAGTTCAGTAGCCAACACGTGTGAAACAAGTCACTCAAAACTTAACACTAACTACGCTCCCAGTCATAAAGCTCTAAAGTTCAGCACCTATTAAAATCAACTTGAGAAACAGAGGGTTTACCAGATTACTGC
>NW_021319806.1:683960-736215 GCF_001605985.2 Dendrobium catenatum
AATCGTCAAAGAATCGGTTATCTTTGATTCGACTAAATTGATAACCCTAACATCGTTGATCTTTGGCATGAACAATTTGAACATCACCCCTCCATTGTCAATCTTTTGTCCAGTATCAGATTTCTACTCCATCCATTGATATATTCTGAATAAAAGATTTATTTCTCACAAACAAATGTGTTTGGCTGAAATTCAATGATAGCCTTCAAGCTACAATTTTGAGGAGGTTGACGCAGTCATTGAGTGGCTTTACTGTCATCGGAATGTTAGGAAGTTCAATTACCACAAGAGGGACTAAACTTTGATGATGCGTTCTAAGTACCCTTAATGAGAAGGGGATAAAGATGATCCTCCAACAAGTCTTTGAACCACAAAACAACTCAACATAAAAAACTCTAATGATCTAAATAAAGCATGTGAAGTTAGACTTGCATAGTTGCATCTAAACTAGGAATGATAAAGAAGATGAATTTAACCAATGAAACGCATGTCAACACATATGTTGGATGTCATAAATGCTCACTTAACACCACCACATGGAAAAAACTAATTTGTCATTTGAATTAGCAAAAAATGTTATCCAAAGCTAAATAAAATGCATAGTTTAAATAACAAGAGAAATAAATTAATATAATCTCATTGAAACCAATCTCCCAATATGTCAAACATCCAACTTATAGTACATGAATCATAAACTTTTATATTAAAAAAATAAAATTATCATCCATCCTAGATTGACTAAGACGAGCATATCATTAATACATACAGTTGTTTAACATTTAAAATTGCTTTGAAAAGTGTACCAATATATTAAGATTTAAGACATTCATCAAATATCCCAAATGCTCACAAATATCATTAAAAAAAAACCTACAGTCATGTTAGTATATTGAAGTCTATGAAAAATGCATTGACATCTATAAAGCCTACAACACTTCCTAAGCATCAATTCATATGCATATATTTTCAACCCGATTTATCAGAGAGATAAGTGAAGTTGGGTATGATATTAGTAAGTATCCACCATCGGATCATATTACTAGTGACGGTCTAAAAAATTCATTCTTATAAGCCATTCCAAATTCATAACTAGATCAATGACCAAATCCCATTAAACCAGAGGTTTGAAATCCACGGCTATTAGACCTCTCTAAAGAATAGAGGTTCAAGTCCTAAAGTACTTGCAAAAATTCAAAACAATAACTCAATACAAGTCTTAGCTTAATTCTACATGCATTTTAAATGGATTATAAGCCTTAGAATAATCAACAAGGATGGCATAAATGTCATAATATTCTGAATAATATAACGAAACAACTTTGGCTTGAATAAAGTTTCATTTTTCCAATTTTCAATATTATAAAATACAAGTTAAATATGTGATAAATTTGATTACAGTATTTCAAAGGAGTGTTCTTTTTTTTTTAATCAGTGCGAGACTTGTTTTTTTCTTATTTTATTTTCATTCATTTTTTATTTATCTATATAATTTACTTTTGACTGATACTCTCAATTTTGTTCAAATTTGGCACATCAAGAACTTAATTCCTAAAAATTAAATTATAATTGCAAATTGATTTCTACGTTTATAAATCCAAGTTGAATTTCTGATATTATTTCAATCATTTCGTAAGCTAAATTTTATTATATATTATAGGGAAAGGGTTGTAGTTAGGAATGTTTATTAATGAATTTAAAAATGGCATTTGTGTTAGGAAAAGAAAAAACCTAACTTTATGGTTGCTATGGAAGGAACTAACTTAGGAGCAAATACTACAAAACACAAAGTATCTACAAAAGAGATCAAGTGCCAATAAAAGAGAAAACGCTTCAGTTTAAGTAAGCCTACACTCACGAGAGAGTAAAAAGAATCCAACCCAACAAAGAAAACACAACCACAACATGCAATAAATGATACCCACCAATCCTTCCTAAAAATTATGTACACCCTTGCTCAACAAAGAAAAATAGAAACACCGAGTCTCTTAAAAATAAGTAGGAGAAAATAGCCAATAAGAGAAAAACAAACTATGAGGATTAAACAAATACAAATTACTACCCACTTCAGAAGTTCCTCAAAAAAGGAACCATTGATTCATTGAAACGATGCAACAAACTCCCAAAACTGAATTGAGAAGAGGATAAATAGGCTTTAAAAAAACCAATGATTAAGTTGAATACTAGAAATTAAAATAAGATCATTAAATTTCTAAGTATTAAGTAGCATGAATTTCCTAGGATGATACTTAATAGCATTAGGGGTTACAAGTTGCTGAGAGTAAAAAAGGAAACGGAAGGCCATAAAAGTATAAGATAGAAGAGACATGAAGAATAAATTGCCTAACTTAGTAAGCAACACACAATGTTCCCATGAGAGTAAAACACTTAAGAGAATCAAAATTGGGTGACAAAGAGAGTTGTCCGTGAATTGCTTGCCCTCCTTTAGAGGGTTCTACTTGGTATATATAGAAAAGAAAAGGTAACATTCAACATAGTGATTAACAGAATTGCACAATCAGATTTGTTCTATAAAGATAGAAAATTATTATAATACAACAACAGCAACAACAAGCCTATATCCCACTATGTGGGGTCGGCTTCATGAATCCTTTTTCTCCATTATTTCCTGTTAAGAGTCAAATTGACATCTAAATCTAATAAATAAAATCATTTCTAATATTTTCTAACCAAGTTTTTTTAGGTCTACCTCTGTCTTTCTTAGCATAAGTCAAATCTAATACATCTACTTTCCTAACCGGGTCATCGGAATGCCATCATTTTATATGACCAAATCATCTAACACGACTCTCTCTACTTCAATCTTTTCACGTATACGCTCATTTCGTATCCTGTCTTTAAGAGTGAAGTCACTCATCCACCTGAGCATCCTCATCTCTGCAACACTTAACTTAATATTATGCTTCTCTTTTAATAGCCAACATTCTGCACCATAAAGCATTGCAGGTCTCACTAACATCATATAGAATTTTCTCTTAAGTTTGAGAGGGAATTTTCTATTGCATAACAAGCTCGATGCATTCCTCTGCTTCAACCATCCACCTGAATTCTACTAATAATATCCCCATCTATTTCAACATCACTATGAACAATTGATCCAAGATATCTAAAATGTATGCTCTTATAAATGACTTGATCGCTTAAAGTCACAATCCCCCAACTAAATCTATTATTACTAAAATTACACTCCATATATTCAGTTTTACTCCATATGTTCAGTTTTAGATCTACTCAAACGAAAGCCTTTAGACTCTAAGGTTGACCTCCATGATTCAAGTTTACCTTCAACTCGCTCTCTAGTTTTATCAACAAGAAGAATATCATCACCAAAAATCATACACTAGGATACAACCTCTTGCAAATGTCTAGTGAGAACATCTATGGCTAACGTAAAAAGATATGCACTTAAGGCTGATCCCTAATGTAATCCAACTGAAATAGGAAAACACTAGGTCAAATCACCTTCTGTTTGAACACAAGTAACAGCTCTTGCATACATATCCTTAATGAATTGAATATAAGCTGATAGGAAACACTTGTAGATCTCAAGTATTTCCTATCAATCTTCGAAAAACAGCGAGAATTCTCCACAAAAATCCACACAAAACCACAAAAATAACAGATAATTTGTATTATATGATGAAAAGGAAACAAAAAATAGCAAGATACAATTGATCCTCTATTCAGAGGAGGATTGATCTCTCTCAAATCTCTAGATGTTGCTAGAGCCCAAAGATAACCTAAGAGATCTCCAATTTCCGCCAAATTCAAGATGCCCTAACCCTAGAAAAACCACCTATTTAAAGCAAACAATAAACAGTAAATACCCAAACAGCCCTCCCCCAATTCCCTCCTATTTCCTTGATTATTTCCTTCCCAAATCAGCCCCTAAATCAACCCTAATTAATTATGAAATATTTCCTAATTAATTCTCTCCAAATCAGCCCTATTCAATTAGGAATTATTTCCTAATTAATTCCCTCCAAATCAGCCCTCAAATCAACCATATTTAATTAGGACATATTTCCTAATTAATCCCCTCCCAATCAGCCCCCAAATATTCAATTAGAAAATATCTCCTAATTAATTCCCTTTGATTAAGAACCTTCCTAAATATCTCCCTCTTGATTAGGAAACTTCTTAATTCCATCACAATCAAATCAACTGGTCCATCATAAGCATTATCAACTCCTTTCTTAGGTAGAATTTTCCACACCACTTCTATTAGAACTTATAGAAAATTATTATAATCATAAAATATAAATATTCTATTTATACTAATTAATTATTCCGACTTCTAGCCATAATTCACAAGTATTAATTGATTTGTATTAACTATACACTAATGGGAGTAAAACGCTCAAGATAATCAACTTAAGAAATATACAATATGATTATTGATCACTTGTTAGTTAGGGAGGGACTATTGTAATATTTTGCATAGCAAAATCAATATCTCAATCCAAATCAATTTGTGCATCCTTGTTTAGCAATCCTAAGAAATGCATCATGCACTTGCTTAACTAAGCAGTAAGCAAGCAATACAACAACATCAAGTTTTTATCCCACTACATGGGGTCAGCTACATGAATCATTTTTTCTCCATTATGTCATGTTTAGAGCCAAATTCTCATTTAAATCTAAAAAAGAAAATTCATTGCTAATATTTTTTAACCAAGTCTTTTTAGCTCTACCTTTACCTTTCTTAACATAAGTCAAATCTAATACATATACTTTTCTAGCCGTGTCATCGGAAGGCCGCCATTTTATGTGACCAAACCAACCAAGCAGACAATGAGTAACTAAAATTTGAGTAACATAAGTTTATTAGCTTCTCCTAGAAATGAAGACCTAATGTGTAACAAGTTCATAAAACTGCATACGCAGTTCAGCATTGCGGGCATGGAAGCTAAACAATTGCTCCGTTTCCTTAAAAAAAAACATTTTTTTTAACTTGAATCTTAGAAGAAACTGTGATTGAGTAGATATTTTTTTTACATCAAAAGCAAAAAAATAAATAAGGTAGCCAAAACGAAAGCATAAACCCAAAAGAATTCCCTTGCTCACATTGGCATTGCCCTAATTAATCTAGATGATTTATGATGAACAAGGAGGATTATTTGCGATTAGTTGCCCTCACTATATTGCAAAAATATTAAACAACAAAATATAACCCCCATAAGCAGCATTTCAGCTAGCTTCGAGATAGTGACAAACCAATAGTTGCAATAGGAAAAAGGAATCCCTACCTTCTTCCTGCAGAACTTAAACAGCGGATTCAAATAACGAGCACACTGGTTGAAGGTAGCAACCATAGACTTCCCCTTCGCCGTTCTCTTCTCTGCTTCAGGCATCTCGTCAAGCTCCTGGTTCCACTCATTGAGAAGTCGTTTGAAGAACACAAGAATCTTGTCCTCGTCACAAAGCTCCTCAAAATTAGTCTTCATACTCTTCAAATCCTTATCTGCATCCGGTCCGGACGAGGCCCTATCGCCTCCGAGACTCTTATCCCCATCCTCTCCACCGGCGCCATCCAAACCATCAGAATCGTCCCTCTTATGCTTAGTTTCTCGAAGGAATGATCCAGCCTTCTGTCGCTTGCGCATCTCGTAGATGTCTCGGAGAAAATCGTTAGTCTGGCCCTCGGTTATGTCGCTATCGATATCGAGGATTCCCGACTTGAGTATCATCTTAAGACGCTCGAGACGGGCATCATCGTCCTCGCCAAAAAGGGTGATGGGCTGCTTCAGTATGCGCAGATGGCGGATAACCTCCTGCCGGGGGAGGACAAGGTCGTCGATGCGCTGCTCCTCGGAGAGCGAGTCCGGTTGCTTCTTAGAGGATGAGGCGGCGGCTAATGAGGCGAGAGCGGGGGGGAGGGATGATTTGGCGCTAGGGTTTTGGTCGGAGGACGAGGAAGGCGCGGATGCAGCAGAGAGAGAGGAGGAAGTGGAATGTTGGCGAACGGCCTTGGCCTGGACTTCGCGCTGCTCATCCTCACGGATCCGTTGGATTTTCTTCTCCTCGATCTCGGAGCGGCGAAGAAGCTTTTTTCCGCCGAAGTCGGACTGGAGACTCTGCCGCTTCTTATGGAGTTCACGCATCAACAGATCCATGGTGAGATGATTGTGTGCCTTGCTCAGCTGCGCGAACCAGGAAGCGCTGGGTATAAGCCGCTCGGTACCGATGAAGATCAATAACTTAGAGCAGCAGACGGCATGAAACACGAACCAACCTCTTCTTTCTCCTCATCGTCAGACTTTCTACTATGGTTCCTGTTTCTGAACAGCCAAGCTCGGCGGACTTTTTTGGTGCAGAACGTGTTGGCCCAGAAAACTGGCTGGTCTAGATATGGCCCAGAGCAAATACTGGCCCAGTACAATTTGTTCTTACAAAAGGAGAGGGTTTCAAATTGAATTATTGGATTTAGATGTGATCCGAAATATAAATTGCTTAGCAAATCTGATTGCCATGCAACCTATTAATTTAATCGATTATTTTAAAATGATTTGGATTATGAAAAATTTTGCTTAAACAATTTTAAAATAATATAATACTTGTTTCGTCTTAGAATATTTGCGGCAACAAAGAAATATAAATATTAATGTCTTAGCTTTGCACGAAGATCCAGCACGCAATCAGATAAGAGAGAGAGTGCAACATTTATAAGAGACATCAAGATTTTTACATGAAAAATCTTGGAAAGTGAAAGAACAACAAGGCCTAACCCAATTTGAATGAATCCACTAGTATTTGCAGTTGATTACAAATGATGCCCTTCATTAGGGGAAGACATTGGCCTGATATAACGAGTATACATCATAGAGAGTATGTTACATGGTAGAAACATAAAGAATCACTATTGACGTGTTCGTTTGGTGACGGAGGTCAGAGTGACCGTAGTCGGTAGGCAACGGCCAGAAAGATTGTTGTTTGGCGACGGAGGTCAGAGTGACCGTAGTCGGTGGGCGATGAAGGTCGGAAAGACCGTTGTTTGGTGAAGGAGGCTGGAAGGACCGTATTCGTCAGGCGACAATAATCAAAAAGACTGTTGTCTGGTGAAGGAGATCGGAATGATTATAGTAGGTTGGCGACGGAGGTCGAAAGGTCAACGATGGGCGGAAGTTCGGCATCGGGTAGAAGTCCGACGAAAGTCCGGCGACGGGCAAAAGTTCGGTGTCGGGTAGAAATTCGACGAAGGGTGAAATTTTGGCGTCGAGTAGAAGTCCGACAAAAGTCCGGCCAACCGGCAAAAGTTCGGCGTCGAATATAAATCCGACGATGGGTGGAAGTCCGGCGATGGGCAAAAGTTTGACGTTTTGTAGAAGTCCGATGAAAGTCCGGCGATGGGAGGAAGTTTGGCATTTGGTAGAAGTCTAGCGACGGGCAGAAGTCTGACAATGAGCAGAAGTCTAGCGACGAACAGAAGTTTTGCGTCGGGTAGAAGTCCGACGAAAATTCGGTGATAGACAGAAGTTCGGCGACGGGCGGAAATTTGGTCTCAGGTAGAAAACCGACAAAAATTCGGCGATGCGCAGAAGCCGATGAGGCGCAAAAGTTTGGCGTCGGGTAGAAGTCCGACGTTAGCCAGCGGCAGGGCAAAACTCCGACGTGAGTTAAGTTGGTGTTCGGGCAGAACTCTGACGTCGCCCCACCCTCCTTGTAGGTTCCCCTCTATGAGAAATGAGGGTATATTTATCATTTTTTGAGAGTGACATGACACGTAAATAAGAGGAAGAACTAGGGTAAATTGGGAGTTATTTGAATGGACGGCCGATGTTGAATCCCTTGATCATGAATTGTTTTACTAGACATTTGAATGGTTTAATTATACCAAAATTTCACGATCTTGGCCTCGTTGGATTTGTCTCGTCGAGCCGCTCAGTTCGACTATAAGCATGTCACGTTTGGAAATTGTTGGTAATCCAAATTATGGATTGAACCTTCCAAATGCGCTTCGGGTCTTTGATTTGGACTCATTTGGGCTCCGATCGAGTCGAATTTAGTTTCGTTGGGTTCTTATTTCCAATACATTCAATTCGACAATAAGTTTAGTGAAATCAGAGTTCAGATGATCCCGAATTTAATTTTTGAAGTTTCCAACTTGATTTTCTCTCAAGATTCGTGCCTAATCCACATAATTATTTGATGATATTTCAATACTACCCATTAAGTTCTATTTACATGCCTAAGAAATTATTAGATGCTAAAGGCCGCTTGTTGAAGAACTTGAATAAAGTTACTTTATTAACAGTGTAAGACCTAACTCACAATCCTTCTAAACCGTTAAAGCACTTATTTTTTAGCATAATTTGAAAAACATAATTAATACTTAATAAAAAAAGATGATTAATATATAATTCATATTTTAAAGCACCTATTTTCAAGCATAAAAATCTCCATGCAAATTTAAATTAAAATTTCAAGAATATCTGAACTCTAACTTCAACAGGCATATAGTTGATTCATGGCTTTTCTGTTCCGTCTTTCTTTCTGTTCAAAAGCCATGTACTGTATTTGTAGATGATTGTTTTGAGGAAAAGAAAGAAAAATATAGATGTTTTGTTCCGCTGCATTTGGTGACTTATAGTAGCTCTGTTGTTCTGTGTTTGTGTGTTGTTTTGAGTTAAATATTTGAAAGATTCAGTTCAGAACCAAACTCCAAAGCCAGATCCTGGATAAAAGGTTTTGTCGCGGCCCGGTACGAGCGGGATCCGTCCCGGATCGGGTCGGGTCATGACATGAGCTTCTTAAAAGATCCATAGTAGTGCCTTCTACCTGCTCTTTTTGTTTTTCTCACCCTGAGACCAATTTTCATTTACTGTTCGAATGTGATTATGTCTTCACTGTCTTACATAACCTCATTCCCATGGTGGGAGACTTTCTTCTAAGACCAAGGTTACAACAAGTTATTAATTTTTTGGGAGATCAGACACATTTGGGTTAAAAACAAAAAGAATTGCTCCTCCTCACGGCCTGTTATGCTACATACTATCTTTGGAGGGAAAGAAACGAAAGAATATTCAATTTTAAATTTAGAAGCACTTCTTCTCTATGCTTAGTCATTAAGTCTGTTGTTGAGGCCAAGATTTCTTCCTGGAAACATTCTGAAAATCTGATTATCCCATGGCATGTGTAACGAAATTGCTGCTTTGATGTTGTTTGGCTATGAGATGGAGATGCTGGTGCTTTGGGGATCCTGTCTTCGGATGGGTTACTTTCATGGTCTGCTTCCTGGCCGGTGGGAACTTCCTCTTTGTTTTCCTGTTTCGGATTATGATACAGTCCTCTGGATGACTGTTTTTTTTTTCAACCGGGTACTGTCGATTTTGTTGGAATTCTGTTCAAGGGACGATGATGTAGCTGCTAATCTTCTCCTTGGACGGCCTTCTTTTGGGCAACCAGGAGATTATCTTTCATGGATGCTGGTTATTCTCTCAGCTCGTTAATGCGATTAGCAGTCTAAGTCCTTCATATGCTTTTGCATCTTTTGTGGATGGTAGTTCCTGTTTTCTTTTGTTTTATTTGTCTTTATTCTCACTGGGGGTATAGGTTTTTGGTTGAACCTCAATTGTTAGAGGTTTAACCTTTTTTGTTATACCTTACTTGTAACCTTTTTTACATGGTAATATATGGGCTCTTTGCCCTCATTTTCCAAAAAAAAAAAAAATGAATTATTGGATTTAGATGTGATCCGAAATATAAATTGTTTAGCAAATATGACTGCCTATGCAACCTATTGATTTAATCGATCATTTTAAAATGATTTGGATTATAACAAATTTTGCTTAAACAGTTTTAAAATAATATAATACTTGTTTCGTCATAGAATATTCACGTCAACAAAGAAATATAAAGTTTAATGTCTTAGCTTTGCCCGAAGATCCAGCACGCAATCAGATAAGAGAGAGTGTGCAACATTTATAAGAGACATCAAGATTTTTATATGAAAAATCTTGAAAAGGGAAAAAACCACGGGGCCTAATCCACTTTGAATGAATCCACTAATATTTGCAGTTGATTACAAATGATGCCCTTCATTAGGGGAAGACTTTGGCTTGATATAACGAGTATACATCATAGAAAGTATGTTACATGGTGGAAACATAAAGAATCATTGTTGACGGGTTCGTTTGGTCTGAAGGACCATAGTCGGTTGGCGACGGAGGTCATAAAGATTGTTGTTTGGCGACGGAGGTCGGAGTGACCGTAGTCGGCTGGCAATGAAGGTCGGAAAGACCGTTGTTTGGTGAAGGAGGCCGAAAGGACCGTAGTCGTCAGGCGACAATAATCAAAAAGACTGTTGTTTGGTGAACGAGAACGGAATGACTATAGTCGGCTGGCGACGGAGGTCGAAAGGTCAACGATGGGCGGAAGTTCGGCATCGGGTAGAAGTCCGACAAAAGTCCAGCGACGGGCAGAAGTTCGGTGTCGGGTAGAAATTCGACGAAGGGTAAAATTTTGGCGTCGAGTAAAAGTCTGACGAAAGTCCGGCCAACTGGCAAAAGTTCAGCGTCGAGTAGAAATCCGACGATGGGTAGAAGTCCGGCGATGGGCAAAAGTTTGACGTTATGTAGAAGTCCGACGAAAGTCCGGCGATGGGAGGAAGTTTGGCATTGGGTAGAAGTCTGACGAATGTCTGGTGACAGGCAGAAGTCCGGCGATGGGCAGGAGTCTGACAACGAGCAGAAGTCTATCGATGAGTAGAAGTTTTGCGTCAAGTATACTGGACATTTGAATGGTTTAATGATACCAAAATTTCACAATCTTGGGCACGTTCGATTCGTCTCGTCGAGCCGCTCGATTTGACTATAAGCATGTCACGTTTGGAAACAGTTTGGTAATCCAAATTATGGATTTAACCTTCCAAATGCGCTTTGGGTCTTTGATTTGGACTCATTTGGGCTCCGATCTAGTCTAATTTAGTGTCGTTGGGTTCTTATTTCCAATACATTCAATTCGACAATAAGTTTAGTGAAATCAGAGTTCAGATGGTCCCAACTTTAATTTTTGAAGTTTCCAACTTGTGTTTCTCTCGAGATTCGTGCCTAATCGACAAAATTATTTGATGATATTTCAATACTACCCATTAATTTCTATTTACATGCCTAAGAAATTATTAGATGCTAAAGGTCTGCTTGTTGAAGAACTTGAATAAAAATACTTTATTAACAGTGTAAGACCTAACTCACAATTCTTCTAAACCGTTAAAGCACTTCTTTTCGAGCATAATTTGAAAAACATAATTAATACGTAATAAAAAAAACATGATTAATATATAATTCATATTTTAAAGCACCTATTTTCAAGCATAAAAATCTCCATGCATATTTAAATTAAAATTTCAAGAATATCTGAACTCTAACTTCATGAGTCATATAGTTGATTTGAACTTCTCAACAAGATGAACTCAAGACACAATATGATTTGATTTGAATCAAAATAAGCTTGAAGTTAACATTTGAAGTATAATTAAAACTTCATAAATATTAATTGAATGAACAAATAATATTCAAATCTTATATGTTTATACTCAAATCGATCATATTGTCGAGATCAAGCCAATGAGCTTAAGATTATTTAATTTTATATCATTAAATCACTTAAATGCTGAAAGTAGTCTCTAATATAAGGAATTAAAACGAGACGATCAATAGAGCATCCTAGATTTTGTTTAAATTTATAGGACATTACACTTTTATAAATATATAAATAAATTTTAATTATTTAAATGAAGGTAGGCCAAAAGCTTCAGCCATAACTTGAGATTAAAGAGAACTCAAAAGCTGTAAAAATCATAGAGCTACACCTAAGCAACATGGATGGGCAACTATTGCACCATTATAGTTTGACCATCGCCCAACCACCCTTATCAGAACACCAATCGATTGTCACCATCGAATTAGCGATCGATTTTCATAATTAGACCACCATTCAACCACTATCATTCAATCACCGTTAGACCAACATTGTCAAACCACAATCATGTGACTTTGGTTATGTGAGCACCACTAGCTGACATTAGTTTTTTTATTAACCTCATCATACTATAATCCTTTAGCCACCTTTCTGACCATTATCATTCTCATGTAGCTTTAAAAAAATGTTATAGAGAAATACTAGATGAATGATGATGATAGCCAGATAATATCAGGCAGGCAACAATGATCGGACAATGATAATTTGGGGATGACAGTTAGGTTACAATAATCGGATAACAATGCCTGGATGACATAGAATGGACTGTAGTATTCGAACGATGATAGATAAAAAATAATGGTCACGTGCTGGTGATTACAAAAATGTAGCTGTATGACAGTGATGTCTAACGATAATTGTTGGCATTAAATATCGAGTAGAGCTGTAAAGTTCTTCAAATCTCCAAGTTCTCTCCATCCTCAATGGATCAATTATAAAACCGTTTTTCATGTGAAGAATGTGGATCTTTTTATAGTATTTTAAGAGTAATATTTTGATAAATATTAGCAAAATTCTATAACACTCTATCAGACTGTTTGTATTGAATTTTTTTATCATAGATTATTTATTCATCATTTAAGTGCCTTAAAGACTTTGGAATCAAATAATCTTGGGCATGCTGTATTCATCTCGTCAAGCCTTTCAATTTAACTATAAACATGCAAGATTAGACGACCATTTGATTTTTCAATTAATGATTTAAAGTTTTCATATGTATTTTAAGTGTTTGATTATTCAAATTCATTTTGGCTCATCAATTTTTGTATAATTGGATCCGTCTTGTTCATATTGAATTTTGGATAGTTTTGGATATAATTGTGAAAAATTCTAATTCAAATATAAATTCAATATTGATACTTGATCATATGATTTTTTTTAATGATATTTCAAATCAAACCCTTTAGGAGCTAAACCATTGCTTAATGGGGTATTTGTTCATAAAAATATTCCTTAGTTGTATTAAGCTGGGATTTAGAAATCTTAGGATAATATCAATTGAGAGGTCTTAATTAAAATATAGGTTGCTTCAAGAAAAATATGAGGGGAAAGGTTTAGCTATTTAAGTACCCTAAATATTTTCAAAAAAGTTATATTTTTCGTAAAATATTACTCAAAGTGCCACATCTCTTAGATATTCAAAATATTTATTCCATAATTACGTCATCATATAAATTAATTGTTTGCATATGTGATATATTATCATACAAGCATCACATATTCAAGCATAAAATAATAGACCTCTTAATTGATAGACTAATTAAGCATCTAACCTAGCAAATCAAGGTGGTATGCATATTTGACTTAGGTTCATTTGTTATAGCTTTCTTCGTGCTTTCTATAATTGCAATTTTTTTTTTTTTTATGTTTTGACCAAAAGCTGTCCCAAATAAAGTCTAAGACTTCATTTGAGATAATTCTCTCACTGTTTTTAAAGCAAATTTCTAGCACTTAAATTCCTTGAAAAGAGTGAAATGCAGCATAAATGACTAAAAAAATAATGGCAAAAAAATGTCCCAAATGAAGCTTTTTTAAAAGAACATTTAGGATATTTAAGGCACTAAAGTTTCTAAAAATATAAAATTAAATAAATAAATAAACAAATAAAATAAAGAAGCCACCAAAAAATTCATTTTAAGAAGCAATAAAAAAGTCGTCCCATAGTAGAATAATTAGTACGTCCGGACAGAATACCGAGCATACTGAGTAATACCGCGCTCGATACGCTCGATATTCTACTTTTTTATTGGTCTCTGAACGCATTCGATGTCCGGACGTAATAATCACTCCCCATACTAACCCTAAAATGAGCTGTGTCAAATGAAGCTTTAAGTCACCCATAAAAATTTATTAAAATATCATTTTTGGGTAAATAAAATATCTTATTTAAATAAAAGATCATGCATATCTCTGGAAGGTCCAGTTGGCTCAGCTGATAACATCACCACGTCATAACGCAAAAACCTCATCCAACGCCGCGTCCCTTCGGCCCCATCAAATTTGGCATTTAGCCTTCCCCCTTGTCCTATTATCCAACATTATAAGCCCACGCAGTTATCACAACCCAATTATAAATTTAAAAATATATATTTATTTATTTTTAAATCAGTGAAATATAAATTATTTTTAAAATAAAAATTATAACCATTTTATTACTGTACAAAAACGTAAAAGCAGAGCAACCACGTAGAGTCTGATAAGGATTACAGGATAAAGATGCTATTAACAAATCTCTCGACAGCTTGTATTAGTTGTCGTGATCTGATTAAGCTTGGATGGGCGCTGTGGTTGGCCTAATGGCATCCAATTCGTTTCTCACTTTGAGCAGTGTAAGCTCTCCACTAACGCCCTTCTGTGCCTGCTCTCCTTCCCAAATCTCAGGTATTGTTTGCCTCAGACTGCTTATGCTTTCCATGGCGTAGTCAGCTTCCTTTGTCTTAGTGCTTCGCCCCACCTTTATGAAGATATAGAAATCAATCTTAGGTTCTCAGGATGAAGATAATAATACTAATAATATAGCACTTTCAAAACATAGTGCAAAGCGTTTGGTATAAAGTTTTTTGTCTCCCCTTCGGTGATTGGGATGATTTTATTGTTGCTTCTTAAATCAGTTTTTTTAGTTAAAAAATTAAAATTTTTATATTAAAAAGTAGCTTTAAGAAGCAAAAAAAAGTCATCCTAAATAAAATCTGTATCTCTTGGGCTTCGTTTAAAATAGGTTTCTTATTATTTTATGAATTCATTTTTTAGTACAATTTTTTTAATTTGAAATTTTTATATCAAAAAAATATTTTATAAAACAGTAAAAAAGATATCCCAAACTAAGTCTTAGATTTCAGTTTCAACATCTTTTGATGACAATTTCATTATTGCTTTTAAAATTTATTTTTTAAAAAAATTATTGTAAAAAGTAATTTTTAAAATTTTCCAAATGAAATCTTAGGGACAATATTTAAATCTTAGGGAGATAATTTTTTTTTTAAAAAGTAGAGTTAGGGAGATAAATTTTTTTTAAAAAAATTTATTATCATATTAAAATATTTTTTTATTAATGATTGATGTCAGTATTTTAATTTCAATTTTTTCATAATTATTAAATTTTAATTGTTCATTTCATCAATTATTTTAAGTAAATGTAGTTGACATTATTCATAATTAACTAATTAAGAAAGTAATGAATCCATGTTGTTTTCCTGCCTTTACAGTTGTTTGCCGAACAAATTATCCTTTTCATAAATCATAACAATATAAATAGCAAAATTGACAACAATTTTATACAATACTTATTCGCTTTATTTGAAAGCATAATACAGCACAACATGACAAAAACAACAACGTACAATGACATCACACAATAAAATTGCCATTTGCCATAATGGACTAATTAGACAATGCAATTATAAGAAAAAATTTAATTCTATTAGAAAGCATAAAATAAAATAATAATAATAATTTTATTATGTCATGTCTCCTAATATTACGAGTAAATTCTTCATTTCAAATATATTTAAAATTTTAACAGATTAAATTGAGCGCTTATTTTTTTAAAAAATAATAATAATAAAGAAAAAAAATTAAGAGAGAGTTGAGCTTACGAGGGCTGTGCGAAGGCCTACTGCTTTTCCTGCAGCTATGTTCTTCTCACTGTCGTCCAAAAATAGCTGTAATTATAAAGCGAAAAATTGATGAGTTTATAGTATATATTTTAAAGTCATTGTAATGAAATTATTAATTTTAAATATCACTTCATTAGACATCAACGCTAAGAATCACTAATAATAAGTTAGTATTTTAGGCAACAAAAGTGAACAACAACATCAAGTTTTTATCCCACTACATATAGAGAGATTGTGTAGAGTCCGGACCAAAGTTTCGTCCGATTTTGGTGAATGTGCACAGTAAAAGTGTTGTGGTGAACAGTAACTGTGTTTTTATTACACACACTTATAAAAACTGAACGGGTCTCCGATCCGGACTCTACACGTAAAAATCTCTCCTACATATAACCAGCTACATGAATCATTTTCTTATTGTCCTATTAAATCTAATAAAAATTGTCATTTTTAACCTTCGAAATCAAGTATTTTTAAGTATATGTCTATCTCTACTCTTCAAATTGGGTCATTGAAAGTTAGACTTACATTTTATGTGACCAAGTAATCTTAAATTACTCTCCTAATCTTATCAATCCGTGGAGCTACTCAAACCATTTAGGCAAAAATAGTAAATTTATGAGATAATTTAAATTTCATAATTCATAATGAATTAATTTGATGGCTAGGCGATAAAACATTATGAGATAATTAATGATGTATCTCTATGAATAATGAATTTTGAACTGATATATATAAATTTGAAATTAAATTAAATAGTGATAAGAAAACTTTTATTGTGGTGACATGATAATCAAGATAAGAAAGCTCTTATTTTAATTTATTTAAAAAATTAATGTAATAATTAATTAATTAAATGTCTCTTATATTACCTTTATCTTAAAAATCAAAACAAGTTTAAAATTTATAAATTGTATTGTGATCCACGTGTTCTACCCTATTTGTCTAAATAATACTTCTTTATTTATTGTTTTTCATCCATCTTGATCTCGTGTAAAAAACCCCAAGAGCTTCTTAATTGTTTTCCGGCGAGGAGATGGGCGAAATATACCGTCCGGTGAGGCTCGAAGCCGGCAATGTCAATGGCTGCTTCGACAGCGGCGATAAAGGGCTTGAGGACCACCGTAGGCGGCTGCCGGACAGCGGCCGACGTCGGTTTGTTATCAAAGAGCTCTGGATTGAGCGTCTCGAAGCAGATAATTTTTTGGAACAATTCCTCCTCGATGCCAAGCCTCTCCAGAACTCTGCTCGCGTGTTTCCTATCCGAATTCGTAAATATCTGTACTATTGCAGAGATGATTAGTAAATTTATTGCCGAACAGAGGATGGAAACGTGCAGAACGAAAGGCGAGAAAAATCACAATTTTGGTCTGCGGAATGCTGAGTAGGAGTTCTCGGAGCTGGGAGTCCGGTCGGATCTTCTCATACGGTAACAAGCCGTGCACGAAGCTAAAAGCGTTTGGAGAGAACAAAAGCTGTTTATTTAGATTACTTAACCAAAAACTTTGATATCGACAATTAAAATATTAATAGGTGATGATTTGGACCTGTGGTACTCGTCTGGGTGCACCTGATAACCAAGAGCCTGAAGAACAACGATCATCAAATCCAAACTTTTTTTCATTCTTTGTAAAGAAGAAGATGAATTAATGCAGGGGAAAGAGATGACTGACCATAAGGCCGGCGAGGGAACTGCCATATTTTTTAAATAGCTCGACGCGAAGGGATGACGCTTGTTCTATAGGCAATCCGCACTTCATGGCAAGAAATTCTGTGAAGAATTTAAAAGAAAATAAGCCATCAACTTTTGAATAAATGGTGAATTTCAGAGAAACAGGGGAAGCTTAATTGATCGTACCATCAATGTTTTTCTTGCAGGCCTGAGAAATGCCGAGGCTTAACGGGTAGAGAGTGTCATCGAGATCTGAAGAGGATTAATTAGTTCCACGTATTCTTGGGATTTTGATGGAGAAGAAAGGAGCTAAGGCTTACCGAGAAGAAGGCAGTCAAATGGGGAGTTGTTGCAGCAAAGCGCCATTGGTAGAGGGAAGAGTTTCCAAGCAGTAGGGCAGGATGCCTTGAGGTGAAGAGGATAAGGGCGAATGGGGGAAGATGAGAGCTTGTAATTTATAAAGAATGGGCGAGTAATAAACTTGCATTAATTAATGTATATTAGGTTAATACAGGTGATCGGATAAAGCTCGTGAATAACGTTTTGCATGACTTTTTATTTTATTTTTTGGTTTTTTTGCTTTTTACTAACGTTTTGCATGACTTGCTGCTGGCTTATATCTTCGAATTGGTTCAGTTGAGGTTTAATTAATTACTGGACTTACCTCTACCAGAAGAACTGAAACATTTAGGTCTGATTCAGTCAGTTCAGCTAGAGTCCCAAGAAGAGGGAGAAATTATTACGTGCGGAGTCCCGACGAGGAGAGCTATTCGAATTTACTGCGTATTTACAAATACTTAGTAAATACTCAACAAATATTCAGTTGAGAGTATTACTGAGTATTTTTTAAGTATTTGCTGAGTATTTTTTGAATATTGGTTGAGTATTTTGTGAGTATTTGCTGATTTATTGTATATTTACTTAGTATTTATTGAATATTTATAAATACTCAACAAATACGCAACAATCCGGAGGGTTCTTCCAATCCGGATTCCGAACATAATAATTTCTTCAAGAAAGGCCGTCTTAATCAAAAGATAACTAGATATTATCGACTGTGACTTAGATATGATCTGATAATTATAATATCAGACTAAAATTTAGGAAAGTTAGGTTGACCCATATTTATCCACCACTTTTTTTTGTTTGAATTTTATTTTGAATTTGATTCGAAAAACATCATTAAATTTTTATCCCACAATGTGGGTCCGCTACACTAATTTTTTATTTTATTGTGCTCTATTATCACATTTAAATCTAACAAAAAAAAAAATCATTTCAGATACTTCCTAACTAAGTCTTTTAAAATCTATTTCTATCTTTATTAATACAAATCGAATCTATAAATCTACTATCCTAATCAGGTTATCGAAAGATAGACGTTTTATGTAATCAAATCATCTAATCTTATTTGCCACTGCAGTTACTCCAACATTTTCATATGCATACTTCTTTCGCAATCTATTTCTAAATGTAAAGTCACTCATTCATTTGAGCATTCTCATATTTGCAACATTATATATGTATAATAAAAATAAATAAAAAAATAGTGCTAGGCATCCTAATTATTATTATTTTTTTAATTTAGTTTGGAATGAGCATAATAAAAATATTAATGGAGTAATTATGCATTCTATTTATATTACAATAAATCTGAAAATGTTTTTTTTTTAAATGTAATTTTTTATATTCCACTTTTACAAAGGCCTCTTGCAATAAAATCTATCGCTATAAGAACTCCAAATGTTTCACAGCAACAATTTATTAGTTTTGCAGAAGCGGAAACTGTAGTGACAGGTTACAAGAACAAGCTTGTTAGTCCCACCAAGCACATGCTCATGAATGAACGTCCACATGTTGAACCATTCAAAACTTGTATAAATTATATATTTTCCTTCCCACAGATCTGATCCCTCTTTCCAGGATGCAAAATAAATCAGGAAATATATATTAATTAACTAATCTTTATATGTGTTCATATTTCCTAAAGAGATGGCCATTATAGGAGGCAACCACATGGATTTCTACCTTTGTAGAGGAGTGAGAAACAATTCTTTGTCTTTAGAGCACCAAGAGATGGGATTTCTTCCTATGACGAAGGCCTTATGAAAAACAACAAACAAATTTGGATACGTGTTGATGTTTGGATTCATTTAAAAATTTAGGTAGCTTAGCCATGAATGCTTTTCCTCGGATGAGTTTTCATGACGAAATGCATTATTGACATCTAGTTGATAAATTGATCAATATTAGAAGATTATAATCAATGATAGTGGGAGGCTTTATGATGAGTATGATGATTGAAAATAAATATGGATGATTATTTTTTTATGTGTGGAGTTTATATAGATTCTATGGTGCAATGGTGAGGGTCATTTTGAATGGTATGCTGGAGGGAAAAACAAATCTAGCTTAGTTTGGATTAGTTTGTGCTGATTTGATTTAACTCTTTATAGAATGTGTTTAATGAAAGTTACAACAACAACAACAACAATATCAAGCCTTTATCCCACTACGTGGGATCGGCTACATATGAATCCTTTTTCTCCCTTGTGTTCTATTAAAAGTCAAATTCTAGTTTAAATCTAATAAAAAAGGTCATTTCTAATATTTTCTAACCAAGTCTTTTTAGGTCTGCCTCTGCCTTTCTTAACATAAGTCAAATATAATACCTCTACTCTCCTAATCGGGTCATCGGAAGGCCGCCGTTTTATGTGACCAAACTATCTAATGCGACTCTCTCTAATATTATCTTCTATTGGGGCTACTCCAACCTTTTAATGTAGTTAAACAAAGGAAAATGGATGCAGAAGGTTGGTTTGAGATATGAAGTTATGATACGAAGCTTTTAATTAGAATGGATGGAGGATGGAACTCAAACATGAGAGTACATTATATCTAGTGGATAACAACTTGATAAATTTAAGGCATGAAATGTTATCTTATACCTTTTATTATATTGACATGAGCTGTAAAAAGATAAATTAAATAATTTTGAGTGAGATGGTAATTTGCTTATAACTTATAAGTAGGGACGTAGGATTTTTTATGAAGGATGGCCCAGGCAATCATTCCATCATTCAAGGTTGGGTATTGGGCTAACATGAGCTTGCTTGAATCTAGTGGAGCCTCTTTGATGTTGGACTACTTGTACACATTATTTTGTCTCTGTCCTCGAGCTAGAGGTACCAAAGTAAAGTTAAATTCAATTAATGCTTGATTAAAGGTGCAAAATTGACAAACATATATTAGATTTTGCTTCATATTAAGAGCACATAGGACATTATCAAGCATAAAGGTGAAGAATGGAGTAGAGAGAGACATCTTATTGATGTGTGTAATTTGAACATATGTACCATCTCAAATAATAAATTCGAACACTTTGCCTCAGGAGATGATAAGGAGGAGGCTATGTAAGCCATAACTTGTTTGGATGAGGAAGTGAACTTGCAATAAAATAGGAGTTGAACTTGTTGGATCTAAATAATATGATTTGGGTTGTGAATTTTCATGCTGATCATCTTGAGTGATGGTAAGAGTAGGTTGAGGGATGTGATCACCATTAATATGACCAAGGAGGTTGTATCGTTGAAGTAGGAGTTGCACTTGAGCTTGCAATGATAAATAATTATTTGTGTAAGTTTGAGAGGTAGTTGGGCGGCCAAGATGATGAACACTAATTAGTGGTGATTAATTGGTGAGATGGAGTACTTAGAAATTTCATTGGCCATGAAAGATTAGCTTGTTGGAGAGTATGAGTTCTAATACTATATAAGGAAATATTTGATGGAGATCGAAGAAGATGAATAAGAGAGATAAATTAGTCATATCTTGGAGAGAATTTTATGCATGGTTACAATCATTATTAGGAGATATTTTATACAATAATAATAAATGCAATTTAAAATAATTTATCATAATTACACTATATGCCATTATCACTGGCCTCATATTTTGGGAAACTAAAACTCTGTAAAATACGAAAAAGTCAATAAAGCTCCTAATTTTTTTAATGTGATTAAGAAAACTTCATAGCTTAATTACTTCCTATTTGTTGATGTAGAATTCCTTTCGAGTTGTAAAAACTATATAAAAGTATTCTAGCGTATTTTGCATTAGGATAAGATTAGAACATCCCTCGTATATCATATATATATATATATAGCTCTAATCCATTACAAATTCAAGGGCTCCAAAATCCATCATAATATAAAATGCATTAGGATACCCCACATAATTTTTTTTCCCTTTGAGTCATGAACCAAAATATTATCACTTTATTACAATTTATTTTTAGAGTGTGATAAGCATTGTCTTAACAAATAATAATAATAATAAAATTGAGTCAAGATGCTCCCAATATGCTAAAAAATAATTAAATCAAATTTAGAATACTAAAGAATAATTAAAAATTGAAAATAAAAAAAATCAAAAACTCATGAAGTCGTCTTGAAAATAAAATTTAGCTAGCTAAAAATATTTTGTAAGATTAATAACTTTTTTAATTCTGAAAATACATAGGATATTTCCTTAATAATTAAAATCGATAATATATTGTATCCTTATTGCTTGACTCCTGATTTTCTTTGAAGATCTATTTCGAACAATAATAATTTTTTTTAAAGTTGATTATAAAATTATTATTAAGAAATTAGTTTTGTTAAATTTATTATGAAAAATAATCTAATAGTAAAAAAAAATTAAAAAAAAATAATTGCAAAATTTTAACAGAAATTACACTCTGCTTTAGCAATAATATTCTATATAACATAGCAACTGTCTAAAAAATAAAATTATAAAAAATTTATCACCACAAAAGGAATACTATACGAGCAGTAAGAATAAGAATATATTATTATTTATCACAAACTTTAGACCATTGGATGTTGTAGCTGTTTGGTGTTTTTCCATCACACGGCGTTTTTTTTCTATTCGATCAAGCCCCCAGCTCGCACCAGACGCTTCTGGAAGCGCACCCGGCGTTGTACACTTGTACGCGAAGGTGCGAGAAGGCCCTCGCGGTTTCTCCAGAACTTTTGATCACTTTCTTCTGCAGCATCTTGTATTTTCTTCCCATCAGCTTTCTCGTCTTCCATTGCATTACTGTTCTGTCTATCGAAACCCCCCGAAGTACTTGCACATAGCTTATCGAGCAAACCGAGTTCTCAGGTAAGCTTTGATTATCTTCTTTTTACTTGCTTGATTGAGTTGATTCTCCTATCGTTCATGTACCGTGGTTTGCTTCTGTAGCATTTTGTTCGGGTAAGATATTTATTTATAAATGCCTTTTAGCTTTTGGTTTTTCACAGTTCGGACTCTGTTATGTGATTGGCTTTGTGAAGACTTTGTGTGGCTTTTGATTTATTTTTTCGTGGTTGGTTGTCGATTGCTGGGTTAAAGATTACGGAGGGAGTTTTTGTGCTGTATGCATTTGTAGCTCCCTCAGCAGGAGCATAAAGGATTTAAGCACTAATTGTGATTTGTGTAAATATTTGCTTTGTATGTTTTATTTTCGAGGTAAGAGGTAAATTGATTGATTGTTGTTCTTCTTTTCCGCATTCCCAGTTAATCTGGCTTGTGTACGCTTGCTAGTGAACGGAGCAGCTATGTCCATTGGAAAAAACGATTACTGTTTCTTACAGCCCACCGTTGTTGGAACGTGCTGCTATATTGGTTGTCGGAGTGATAAAAATGTATAATGTATGTCGTCTAATATGTTGATATTGAAATACTAGTAATTTGACCTTCACTCGTACAGGAAACGACGTCTATTTTGGCTTTTGAGGTATCTTAGTCTAAATACTTCCTTTTGGATCCCTAGATCTGTTGGGGAAGATGAAGAGTAAACACCACAATGGTGAAACAAGCAAGCAAGTAAAAGCAGCGGAAAAGTAAAGGATATCAGGATTTAACGTGGAAAAATTCAAAATAGGAAAAAAACCATGGAGCCAAATCATATATCTCTCTTCTCTCTCACTCTCTCCTCACTTCTCTTTCACATGCAACGTTTTCAATGTCTACCCCAAGAGACGCAACCCTTCAAAAAAACAAGAAAGAAAATTGTATTGTCCTGTCTCGCAGCATTGCGGCGCCAGTTTGGGGCGTTGCGACATTCAAGCCTTTGTTTTGCACCGCTATAGTGTCGTATCTATATCATTGTGGTGCTATGCTCTCTACTTTTTAGGGTTGGGGCGCTTGGATACGTAGTGCCGAGACACTCGGGTACACAGCGCAGAGGCGTTGTAACGGGGAAAAAATTTCGGATGCAAAACACCCGAACCCAAGCAGGGAGTAAACACCGTTCCCCCAGCGAACACGACAAGCTTTGATCGAGACACCAAAACTATCAGATTGATAGACACAATTAGATTCCACATATAACAAGACCATGGACTCCCAATCTCAATACTATCATCTTAGCATTAGGGTTGGTTTAACTAGGATTTTTGTCCTTTTAGAGGATTTCTTTATGACTTATGAGCATAAACTAGTAGGCGGACTTACTTTAATGCACTAGGAGAATATCCTCAACTTTGGCTCATAGCCAAAAGTTACAAATTGGCTTAAAACTTTGGGCCTATTTGGATGTAGGATTTAGGTAATATTTAAGCTAAATCTTGCCAAATGAGAAATAAATACATAGTTAAATTTCACAATAAGTTATATGATCCAGTACACACTGTTTTCGACATTTTCGTCCTAAATCTTGGATTTCATAAATCAGATTTTTGGCGTTTTTTATGAATTTAGCCAAAGAAGCGTGCGAAATGGAGAAATATCATTACTTTTATGGCGAAATCCCATCGTGACTTCCAATATGATAGGAACAACATCGTCTTTGGAGGCAAATATGCTTCAAAGATTCTTTTAGAACGCTACTTCACACAAAGTAGAACAAAGAGGAAATGTAGAAGAGGAAAGTAGTGGTGTCAATATGTGACACAACCCAAAAACCCGACATGAAAATTCTGGGTCAGGGTCAACCCGTTTGGCAGATGGGTTGGAATCGAGTTTCCAAAATTGACTCGTTTGAAATATCGGGTTGGGTTCAATCATCTAACCCAAAATTGACCCAGATCTTACCCAATTTCCCCGCACAGACCCGATTCACCATTTCGCCTCCTTCAACGATGGAAGCCGAAAGGGTTGGATCAGAAGCAACGATGATGGCGACCAGGCCAACGACAAGGACTAGGGTTTGCTTTTCCTCTTGTCCCGTTGTTCTTCGCCTCCTTCGACGACGTTCCTTCCTGTTGAGTTGGAAAACATGACAGCTCGCCGTTCATTTGCATTTGGATCTAAAGCAACAACGCTGACGAGCCGACGACACTTCCATAGGGAGCTCGTTGTTTTGTAGTTGGATCAGAAGCAACGACGATAGAAGGGAGCTCGTTGTCTGTTTTGTAGTTGAATTGATTGCATTTTCTGCTCGTGTCGGGTTAGGTCAACCCGGCAACCCAACGAGTCGGGTTCGGGTTACATTTTCTGATCATCTGCAAAAACTGGTCGGGTCAAACAATAGCTGGTCAATGTCAGGTTAGATCAGAACCCTACCCGTACCCGATTTTGACACCCTTATAGGAAAGCAATGCAATGTGACTTGTTCAAAGCTCTACCTCATGCGAACCAATGAAGTCTAATATTAAGGAAGAAATAGAGAAGAGGGAAAGACAACATGATATAAGGAAGAATCATATTAATTCTTAATTTTTTAATTAGGTATTAATTTAATTAGCTTAATTAACATAACTTGAAATATAATAATCAAAATGACATATCAGTTTTTTATTGAACTATGAAGTAACAAATTGACATATATATGGAAAAAAAATTGCACATGATGTAAAGTGACAAGTGATAAATTGTGTGAAATAATATTGAAATCCAAGAACAAAATAATATAAAATATAAGAATTGCACAAAAGTATCATATAACATCAAGTTTAACTTCAAATTTCTTCTTTCTTACTTCCGTACTCATCCATAATTAATTCTAATGGAAAGCTAAAATAGTTGTCAACAACTCAGAAATCATCTGCACGGTCATTAGTAAGGGGTTTTTATTGAAGTCGTTGTCATAACAAATTAGTCTCTCACCTGTTCATCTTGTGGAGTCCAAGACTCTCAATCTGCTTCTTCATCATTTATTTTACTCGTCTTCGTCATTCTTAAATATTTGCATCAATATAATGATGAGAATAATACTATAAAATTTTTAGAGGAGGAGGTGGTGGTGTGTACTTTTCAAGTGATCACCGACAATGGCTATGACAATGGTGGTTGAGAAAAAGGCGATAGGCTAGAGGTCGAGGTAGTCATTAGGAAGTTGTTGTGGCTCGGGGGTGCATTAAGACATGATTTGTTTGGGGCTTTAGTTTAGGATTTAGGTAAAAGGAAGTTGTTGTGGCTCGGGGGTGCATTAAGACATGATTTGTTTGGGGCTTTAGTTTAGGATTTAGGTAAGATACCTAAATCCTAAACTAAAGCCCCAAACAAATCATGTCTTAATGCACCCCCTAGCCACAAAAACTTTCTCTTGACTACCTTGACCTATATATATATAGGGTGAGGCGTATCACCTCACACCAGCAAGGCGAGGTGCTTCTTAAGGTGGGCCTCAGCCAAGTTGAGGCACAAGCCTCATAAAAAGGTTCAAGGCATTCTTCAGTGGAATTGTGCAGAGACGGACCTCAATGCAAGGCTCATATTGTGCAATTTAAACAATGTTCCTTGGTAAAACTTATCTCGGAACATATTTCCTTCTTGATGCCATTTTCACAAGAATTTGCACCTATTAGTGACTTGTCTAGAGAACTTTCTCGTTGCTTTTGCTATGTCGATATCCCTTTTTTGAGAAGTTGTCCTTCACAGGTATTTGTCCTAGGAATTCACCCATTTTTCACCAGATTTTTTTTTGTTTGACCCTTGATCGACGTCCTTCTCGAAACTTTGACAACCTTCCTATGGAAGTGTTCTTCCCCAATTATTTACCCAATGTCAAGTGTCAACGGGATCAACCTCCCAAAACTCCCCTTGAAGTGACTTCTTGTGTTTTTGAAAAGTCCAGGGGAACTCTTCTTGGTGGTTGTTTTACCATATTGCCCTTCTAATTCTTTAACTTCTTTGTTTTTTGCCTCCTTATTATTAGCTTGTTGAAAACACCTAAATAACTCAGGAATTAAAGCTCTCGATCCTTGAATTTCCTCAATCTCATGTGGCAAACAAAAATTCTTACCGTATAATCATAGGCCCATCTAAAATTTAAGATGAAGGTAAGCAGAACAGTTATAGTAGAGTTGAAGAGGCTTATAATTGAAGAACAAACCTATCGGAGAAGATGTGGAGAGGATGAAGAATGGTAGGGCAAGCCGAAGGCGAAATCCCTCGCGAATAGGTAACGGAGGTTAACCGACCATTAATTGGGTTAAATGAAAATTAATTACTACATTTGAGTTAAAGTGAGGCAAATTGTGAATCGCGAATCGTGAAATTGGGAAATTCAAAATGAGAAAATCGTGAATAAATGAATAATTAACCGGTTTGTATTTATTATTTATATTTAAATTGATTAATTTATTATAATAATATTTAATAAATATAATCAAGGGTGAGGATTATATTTGAAGAAATAAAATAAAAGGTCATGATTTGATATGAAAGGAAACTCAAGTGGTTTTTATAATAGTTGTATAGATTATGTTTGATCTTTTGTGGATTAGGAAAGCTGCATTGTTTGTATAGCTGCACTCTATCCATACATGCATATAGGTAAACACAAGCACGCATGTTCTCCTCTTCATTTTATACCCGTTTAGATTATTTTTTGAGCTTTAAATTGTGCTGCTGTGCATCTTTTGATGGGATGCAATGTGTTATGATCAAAGCTATTGGAGTGTAAGGGTAGAGGCTCAGTGAGTCAGTGGGGATTTTCAAGGAAGTTTACCTCTTTCATCTCAGTGCTTGCTTTTTTCTCTATTTTTTTAACATTACCTCGAGATTTTTATGCTTTCATACAAGCTGAGTGCGATGTTTTGGGCATTGAGTAGACTCATAAGGTAAATATTCTACTGAAGCTAAACATGAACCAAACTCTATTAAACTATTTCGGCACTAATTAAAAAAATTATAAAATTAATATTGTTCTAATTTTTAACATGAAAGAGTAGAAGTTGATGAAGGCTATGTGTTGGATATGATATCATAAAATCGGCTTGTGCCTGGGCCAGTGTTACAAACTCCTAACTAGCTGATAAATGCAAATTGATGCATGTCAAATTATTTGTCTAAGACATTTTTGCATGTCCACTAGTCTAACATTGTATGTATCATTTGCTTAATAACCCCTAGTTAAGTACTTTTTGACCATCTTTATAGCAGTTGGAAGAATAGTTTTGCATATCCTCATTCTATGCATAATGATGATTGAGAAAATTTTCCATTAATATTTACTCCTAAAAATATGTGAAAGCAAATGTGGCAGAAAAGTACTTTAATTCTGAGGTATTTGGGATTTGGGTTTCTTATGGTTGAAAGATGCCATCAACTTTTATTGATATCTATTTTTTAGTAAAACTTAAATTTGTTTCCTACAAATAAGCATAGAGCCTCGCCTACAATTGAATATTATATTCAATTCTTTTAAATGGAGAATAGCTCAAGAGAACTATCTACTTTCTACATGTTTTAACTTTCATGTGAAGGTTCTCATCTTTGCATCTTTATCTGAAGCAGGATGGCTGACCAAACCTACACCGTTGCATCTGATGGTGAAAGTGCCGAGGACATTTCTAAACTGATTCCTACTGAAATTGCAATTGGTATGGATATTGGGACATCTAAATGCAGTGTTGCCATCTGGAATGGCTCAAGAGTAGAACTGCTTCGAAACACAAGAAACCAAAAGTTGATTCGTTCATATGTCTTATTCAAGAATGAAATGCTGCCTTCAGGAGGAGTGAGCACTGAAGTTCCTCATGGTGATCCAGAAATTTTATCTGGAAGTGCAGTTTTTAACATGAAACGGCTAATAGGAAGAATCGATACCGATCCAGTGGTTCATGCTTGCAAAACTCTTCCTTTTATGGTACAAACTTTGGGTATTGGTGTTAGGCCATTCATTGCTGCTCTGGTAAATAACGTTTGGAGGTCCACCACACCCGAGGAAGTGCTTGCAATCTTTCTAGTCGAGTTAAAAGCAATGGCAGAACTGCAGCTAAAGAGGCCAATACAAAATGCGGTTCTTACTGTTCCAGTCTCATTTAACAGATTTCAACTGGCTAGAATTGAGCGCGCCTGTGCCATGGCAGGCATAAATGTCTTCAGGCTGATGCCAGAGCCTACTGCTGTGGCCCTTCTATATGCACAGCAGCAGCAGCAATCCATGCATGAAAACATGGGAAGTGGCATTGAAAAAGTTGCACTTATATTTAGTATGGGCGCTGGGTATTGTGATATTGCTATAACTGCAACAGCAGGTGGAGTCTCCCAGATCAAGGCATTGCTGGGAATTCCTCTAGGTGGAGAAGATCTGCTTCAAAATATCCTGCGATATCTTTTGCCAGATTTTGAGAGAATCTGCTCCAGTCACAGCTTGAAAAATATCAAGTCAATGGCATTGCTTAGAATTGCAGCCCAAAACGCAATCCATAAACTTTCCTCGCAAAATAGCGTCGAAATCAATGTGGATTTGGGCGACGGGAGAAAAATATCTAGATCATTGACCCGCGCAGAATTCGAAGGAGTGAATGATGAGGTATTTATTGAATGTGAGAAGCTGATATCTCAATGCTTACTGGATGCCAAGGTGACTGCAGAAGACTTAAATGATGTAATATTAGTTGGTGGATGTTCAAGCATTCCTAAGATCCGAAGCCTGGTGCTTCGTTTGTGCAAGAAAGGAGATTCATACAAGGGAATTGACTCTCTAGAAGCTGCTGTACATGGCGCTGCTTTGGAGGGAGCCATTGCTTCTGGAATAAATAACTCGTCAGGTAGCTTGGACTTGCTAACCATTCAAGCCACTCCCCTGAGCCTTGGTATTCGCGTAGATGGAGATGGATTTGCACCTATTATTCATAGGAACACAGCAGTTCCTTCCAGGAAGGAAATGCTCTTCACTACTGCTCATGACAACCAGACTGAGGCCCTTATTGTTGTATATGAAGGGGAGAGCAAGAAGGCTGGGGAGAACAATATATTGGGTTACTTCAAGATCACTGGGATCCCTTCTGCTCCCAAGGGCTCTGCGGAGATCTGTGTTTGCATGGATATCGATGCTTCGAATGTTCTGAGAGTTTATGCGGGCGCATTTTTGCTTGGGACACAAGAAGCTGTTTCGCCTTTCGTCGAGGTGAGGATGCCAACGGTAGATGACGGGCATGGCTGGTGCGGGCAAGCTCTGGTTAAGATGTATGGATCTACAATGGACTTGGCTACTATACCGAAGAAAGTGTAGCATTGAGGTACTAAATTTACATACATATCATCTTATATTACTCTATTTATATATTTAACCTCTAAAATTTTAATATTACATACATACCACCTATAGTTCATTTTCATATTGAAATAGAGTGGTGTATTTGATATTAAAATAATATATGATAGTATGTATGTAATATTAAAATTTTAGATATTAGATATATAAATAGGATAGTATAAAGTGATATGTATTTAAATTTTTCATAATTTCTCTTATTTAAGACTAGTCTATTTAGGTGAAAGCTATGTTGATTACTACTACTAAAGTTTGGTTTTCTTCTACATGTCAAACAGTTAAGGGAGCTTCAGTGGAATGTTTGTGCTGTGTCGTGTTCGTAAAAATATCAAAGAGAACTTGTTCTGTTACTTGCACTGTATTGAAAATTACAACCTCATGCTTAGAGTTTGAAGGTTTATTTTTGAAAGTTAAATATGTTATTTTCTTTTTACATATACTGGAAGGTGGGCGATTTAGAAAAATTTTGGATTGCCTCTTTAAGGAAAAATTATTAAGTGCGGAGTGCGCACTGTCCGCACAAGTACTGGATATCTAGCGGTACCGAGTGCGGGTACCGATAGGTACCCAATGCTTGTGCGGACGGTTCTCCCCGTCCGTACTCCGCACCTAATAATCTCTCCTCTTTAAGGGGATGTATGGTACTCTGATTTAAGTATAATTTTTCTCAATAAATTATGTTGCATTTTTTACAACGGAACACCTAAAATTTTCACTCTTAAATTTAATTTATTCTAGAGGCCTAATATATTCAAACATCCAACCTTTATAGCTATTAAGATGCTACTTTACAGTCTTTAATTTAAAGTACTAATAAAATATCAATGTGAATAAGGTTTTATTTAGGATAATTCTTTTATATTTTATTTTTTAGATTTCATTTGAATTTTTTTTTGTTCTTTTATATTTTTTTTTTCAAAAAAGTTATATACTGAGAATAATTTTTACAGCAATTTAAAAAAATTATTTTTTACTACAATTTTATGAAATTACTTCACAAAATTGAAAAAAAAATGTCTCAAACAAAATTTAAGGTTGATTCCCTTTACTTCAATCGTAAATGCTAGCAATATATTAATGAGATATTTCACTTGCATTGTCTTTACTTCCCTTCGATCCAAAATCAAAAGACTGTCTTAATTGTTTTGCTACTGAATGCCTTACTTATTATGGTGGTCTTTTTCTCGAATTTAATGCAATCCCTGAAGCAGATAAAGATGTCAAACTGTTTTTTTTTTTTTTTTTAATAATTTTTTTTTAACATTAAGGTCAATTAAGATAGACTCAAACACACATTATATATATCAAACTTGAATCTAATACCTTTTATTTGATAGCCTAAGCTCCCAACCAACATATCAAAATGGGAGCGGGCTGTATACGTCAAACTGTTAGCCTTTGTGCTTGTTTGGGCCCACTTGCTAATTAAAGCATGGGTCCCAGTCATCAAATTCTTGCTGCCATACCAGTCATAAAATATGTTTTTTTCTCAAGTGAATGATAAATTCCAATTATTTTAGGAGATTATTTTTTTGAATTCGATGGAGATTATTTTTTGAACTCGATTGAAATCTCACTTATAAAATCTCTCTCTCTCTGAATTTGCTAAATACAAAGAACTAACAAAATATTAATGACTTCTTTGTGATAATTTTCTTACAGCTTTTTAAAAATAATTTTACTGTAATTTTTTTTTTAGAATTTTTGTATTAGAAAGCTGATTTAAAAAATAGTAAATAATTATTTCAAATGAAATCTAAAATTTGATTTGTCATAACTATATTCTAGTACAAATTTTTTTAAAAACAATAAAGAACAGAGGGTACAAAATAAACCCTAAAAATTTTCACTCCATCCTCTTTACTTCGAACCAAAATCCAAACAATGGCTTAATTGTTTTTATTCCTTTATTCTCACCTTAGTTAATAGTTGGCTGTTCTTGTTGGGTATAATGGGGATGGTTGCTAGGTGGTCCTTTTCTGGTATTTATTAGAAGCCCAGAACCAACAAAAGAAGGTATTTATGATAGTTTAGGCCCATTTTTGTGGGCCCGCAAAATAGATGGCTCACACAACTCTCCTTGGCCTATTGGTTGAGAGCTTAGGCTTCCAACTAAGAGGCTTTGGAGCTACTTTGTAACTAGAGGTTTTTTACCTCTTTTTTACCTTTGTGTGGTGTGTGTGGTTTTTCTTAAAATTCCAAAAAAAAAAAAAAAAAAAAAAAGATGGCTCTTAGCCGTCAAACCTTACCATTCAACATAATGTTTGCACACGCGGCCCAATTTTTATTTTGCTAGCTGGGTATTAAAATACTTTTAAAAGGAAAAATATGTCATAATATTACAATCAAAACTTAATGTATAAAATTGATAGCAATTGGGCACAAATCCCCCATAACTATTTTGAAATATTTTTAATATTAATGCAATATACTAATATTAGATTATAAGTAAAGAGTGTACGGATGTCATGATATAGGGGTGTCAATTTTTGACACGACCCGAACTCGACCCGAAAAAATCCGAGTTTGAGTCAACCCAAACCTGAAACAGGTCGGGTTCAGGTTCAACAAATCAACCCGTTTTAAAAATCGGGTCTGGTTTGGTTGACCCAGCAACCCGAAAATAACCCGAAATTGACACGAAAACTCCTATTTGACTCAAAAATCCGAGATTGACCCGTTTTGACCCGATTTTGACCCAAAAATCGAAGATTGACCCGATTTTGACCCTAAAACTAGTAATTTTAGGTCAACTTCGGGTTCGAAAACCTGACCCATTTTTAAAAACGGGTCGGGTTCGGGTTGACCCGAACAGTGCCGGGTCAATTTCGGGTTCGACCCGAACCCGACCCGTTGACCCGAATTGACACCCCTATCATGATATACTAATATTAATACTAATTGATGCTTATTTTCTATTTTTGCTATTGAATATATATATAATTTAGGCTTGTTATTTTTTGAGAAGCCCTGTGAATTAAGCTAAGTTTGGGATATCAATCAAAGTCCTCCAAATTGCTCTTCGTTACTCCTTATTTATAAAGCTATGAGCAATAAGAAAGGAAATCTATAAAACAAGTAAAAAAATACAATACTTCACATGTCACCCAAACAATGCTACATACTACCCTACACATGTGTCAATCATTAATTGGTTTAGGGAGAACAGAGGATGCAGATATTCTTTCATCTATTTTTGGGCGAGTACGATAGTGTTGAGTATATAGTGGGCGAGCTTGGTAGTGATGAGTAAGAGTAGGCGAGCCTAGGGATGTGAGTGAGCTGAGCTAGCTTGCAAGCTAGCTCGAGCTCAGCTCTTTAACGAGCTTGCAAGTCATGCTTATTGAGCCACGAATTTGAGCTCAAGCCTATACTCGAGAGTGAAACCCATATTTTTAATGAGCTCAAGCTTAGTCGGGCTTAGCTTGAAAGCTCATTGAGCAGCTCATTTAAATTAAAATAAATTTCATAATTAATTTAAATTAATAATATATGATCTAATTTATTATTTTAAATCAAATTTATTTAAAAAAAAAAATTCTAAAAAAAAAATTAATTTTAAATTAAAATTTGAGCTAAAAAATCAAGTCAAGCTCGAGATTATAAATTTTTTAATAAGTCGAGCTTGAGCTTTGTAAACTAGCTAGAGTTGAACTCTAGCTAAGTAAGAACTAAAAAAGCTTAGCTCGATTAGACAAATACTCGACGTGACTCGTTTACACTCTTAGCCAAGTTTGCAAGAGAGTTTTGAGGAGGAGGTGCTTAGTTGTTATGGAAGTTGCTAGCGACTTCTATGAGCCTCGAATCTCCTATGTGAAAAGTCGAGTGACCTTTGATGGTGGCGAAGTCTACCTCAGTGGTCGACCAATTATGGTAGAGTGAGTCGAAGGTGCTTTCATATAGCTAAGTTTGGATGAAAGAACAGTTGCTTTGGAGAGAGTGAGTGTCTGATGCGGCATCCGCCATGCGTTGGGCAAGCTCCTTAGTAAACCAAGCAAGTAGCCAAGGTTGATTCTTTGGTCGAGCCCTCCTATGAGCCTCATGTGTGTAGAATCACCCATATGGTTCAAACGAGCTCATCCCCACCCACCACGAAAGAGCGAGTTCCTTCGACGTCGGCAGGTTACCTACTAAATACCTACAAATACATACACAAGCATACAATGATAATGACCCATGAACTTCAATATAATAAAAATCATTAAAATCTCCACCCATAAATAATTTTCAAGCATTGTTCTGTTTCTTAATACAACATGCAGTCACACTATTTGATCGTGCTACCCTTATTTTTTCTTAGTTATTAAAAATTAATAATAAAAAAATCTCCATTTTTCTTAAACAAAATACTAGGGTCCATTAGACCATGACAACATGCCTTAAAAAAATAAATATTACAATTAACATGTTAGATAACAATGCTTCAAATCTATACAAATTCTCTCATCCTTGCTTCTTTTTTTTAGACAAAATTTTATCGTTCATATGTCACCAAAAAACACATCGATCATGCAGTAATCTCAAGGTATATTTCAATTAGAATTTTTCAAAATTAAATTTGGTACCATGCACATTTCGTTCTTAGCAACTTTATAGTCAAAGACTTATTTTTTATTGCAATTTCCAGTCATTTGTCGTTGACCACTACCAACTATTGCAGCCGACAACAATCATCATTGCTATTGAGGATCAACATCAGAAATATCTAACATTTCCAGAGTATTGAAAAGATTTAACCATTCTGTCGGGTATTAAAGTCTATATATGGATATTTACTTTCTATAATCCATATTGAGAATATGTAGTCATATTGTTAGGTTAACCCTCATACTTGATATCTTTACTCTCCCTCTTCCTCAACAGTGAATAAAGAATGATATTTCCATTACGCACTATCTAGTGAATTTAACAGCTAGATCTGACCCTGTTATTTTTTCCCTTTCTAGGTTTTTAACATAAAAAAAAATTATTGTCTTATTACTTTCATCAGTACTTGCTGAGTCTTTGTACAACGCCGAGATATAAAACATATACTCTACTGGCTAAAATTTTCTAGCACACAACAATCATAGAAAAATATTAATTTAAAATAGGATCAAGCATATTATTCTAATCTTACCATCTCATTTTATAATTTAGAAAATACTTCGAATTCTACTAATTTAATTTATTTGCTAAATATACATTTGCATAAGCCATTTCTATCTTAAATAAAAAATAAATCATAAATGTTTTTCATATCTGCCATCGTTAAAAAAGTACAGATGGAACAATATTATCTTTTTAATGTATTCAATACAAATGGAAGAAAATTAATTTTTATGTATGTTTTTATTTTTGATATAAATGGAGCAAGAACAATAAACATGACCAGCACTCAAGAAGTCAAACAAACAAATGCCGACTTAGGGAAAATTAATCATGATTTCGAGAAGATCATAATTAAGACCTGAAATTAATGACAATTTTTTAAACAGAACGCCACATAAATTTTTTTTTGGGACAGGATATCCACCCGCTGCCACCCTCGAAAGGGAACTTTTATTAGGTCCGGTGTAAGGACGTAGAGGAACGTCCGGTCGGAGGCAAAATCCCGCCAAAAAACTCGGTATTTGCTCGGCATTGCTAGGTATTATTTGATAATAACGAGGAATACCGCTCTGTGAAGATCAATACCGAGTTATACCGAGCTATATCGAGCAATACCGAGTTGTACTAGAAAAAACTAGGTACAACTTTTGTATAACTCGGTATTGCTCGGGTAGCTCGGTATAACTCGGTATTGGGTCTTCACGTGATGGTATTCCTCGTTATTGTTTGGTTTAGCTCGGTATTTGCTCGGTATTTCTCGTATTTTGGCGCGATTTGGCCTCCGACAGGAAGTTCCTCTACGTCCGGTCGGAGGACGTAATAATTGTTCCTCGAAAGGGCGCTAAGCGGCGTGACTAATCCTCGGCTGACCTAGAAGAGGCACTCACCTCAAAAACCTCCTGGCCTGCACTTGATTGAGCCCCACTTAAGAGGCGCTACCACTCGAGGGGAATCGAGCAAAGGTTGGGGGTTCCCAATTGTATTCGCCCACCAACCAAGCTAAGCATCTGTGGGTGCCGCATAAAATTCAATTTTATGTTTTAAATTAGGGATGAATTTGGGCTCATTAGACCAAAATACTTGTTGCACATCTCTTAGGCTTCATTTGGGACGACTTTCTTACTGCTTCTTAAACGTCATATTTCATCCCAACTCCATTTGGCTCCCATTTCACATTTTTTTCTTCTCCAACAACAACTCTTGTTGTCTTGATCGCTACTCGTCATTCATTGTGCGTTATAATCCATTTTGTTTCATTTTTCTACATTTGGGAGGCAAATCTTCAACTCTTTACTCATTTTCAATTTTTAAAGGATTTCATCTGTTAGTTTCTGTTTAAATTATATTTTTGTACAGTCTAGGGTCACCCATATATTAGATTTTTCATTCATTCTTTTATTATGGATTTCATTACATCTAAAATAATTATATATAGTGTGCACTTATGTCCAAAAAATTGGAGAGGCTGGGGGATTACTAATTGAAGATAGATGTTGATTATTCATAAAAATTATTCATGAATTAGCTAACTTTACTCTATTTATTGCAGGATGATTATGTATGAATTTAGGAGAGTCAACCTTCAACTCATGAGGGATCCTCTGATATTTAGGTATATGCATGTGAGACACATGCATCAAGCTCAACATCCTATGGCAGTAGAGGCAATGAGGAGGAGATGAGCCAAACGATAGCTGCACTTATGAAGGAGATAGAGCGGATGCTACAAATACAAGCTGACATATTAACACAATGATTTAAGATACTGACGGAGCTACGATCATAAAGGAAAAAACAACGAAATAAGAAAGTTCAGGAGTTTGAGAAGAGTGAGGATGAATGGGCTACTATATATATTGTAATATGTAATAATGAACTGAATGTTAAATTTGGAAAACTATTTAAGAACATGTTATGTTTTTTTGGTTACATATTTTTTCTTTAATTAACATTCTTTAATATTACTCTTTGTCTATACTGCCAGTTTTGGTTTACATTATTTTATTATAATGCGTTGGAACGAGTTGCTATGACATACAACCGTTTTCTATACAAATAGAAGGTCAAAAGTTTTTTTTTTTTTTTTGTACAGGTTGTCGACAGATTTTCGATCGGAAATGAACGATACAGAAAAAATCATCAATTTTGCTATGGGAAAGGATCTACTTGAGATTTTCTGGCAGATCCGTGTAATAAAATTTTGCCTGAAACTTCCAACAAAAATTCTGCCACCTTACTAATTTCCGGCATAATTACATTCATCAGCAACCGGGTTTGATTCTGTCGAAAAAGTTATAGTTAGTGACCTTTTCCCCACAAGCATTTTACTGGCGAAAAAAATTTCGTTAAAAATGGCTGATTTCCGACGAAAAATTCCGTCGAAAATCTGCAATTTTTCTATAGTGAACTATTTTGATGGCTTCCATAAATTAATAGAATAAATGATATGATTCTTCCCCCAATTGCCCGGAAAAAGTATTTATTTGCTTTATTCTAGCATTTCATACCTTCAGGCTTCATGCATGACATTTAGATATTGAAATTTGCCCCTACATGAACAATTATCTTTGTAAGTTTCATGTCTATCTCACATCATATGCTAGGTATACTAAATATTGGCATATTAATTGTATTCTAATATTGACAATATCTCCTGCATGTAATGAGATGACTACATGTCCATGCATCACTGCCATCACATATGATTGAAAGTTTGAAACTCATCATTCATCGCTAAAGCGTTTACCCTTAATAGCATCTAGATGCTAACCACAAGGTTGTGATGCACTACTATTATGATCATATATATAGTATACAATATAAATTTAGGTTTCGTTTGAGATGATTTTTTTACTATTTTTAAAAGCAACTTTTCAGTGCTAATATTTTAATTTTTATATGAAAAATTATTTTTAGAAGCATGAAAAAGCTGTCCCAAATAAAGCCTTATTCGAACACGTTTCTTGGTACTCAATATTATTAGTTATAGAGCATGCATTTATGACACAATATAATCAAAATTTAGTTGGAAAGAACATACCCACATGTAGCTCATGCCAACTTAGGAGCTCTTCCACTTGTCTAATTTGTTTGCTATATATTCCACATCAAATTTCCATGCTCAGATCAATTGTGAGGATTAAATCACTGAAAGTTAGAAGTGCAAATTTACCAATAATGATAGACCTATAATATTTCTGTTAGACACTAGATGGAAGTCGAGTTCAAGTAAATGCGGCTTGAATCAAATATAATATTTTTGAGTTTGGTCAATCAAATTCAAAGTTAACAACTCGACGTGAAAATGAATATTGATACCTATATCTACACTAGTCACCCAATCATTTTCGTCCGTCATCAACTAACACTAACAAACATCATTGCCTAGTTACATTTTCCAACCATTGACTTACTCGCACTCCCATCTTCTCTTATTATTTCTCCAACATTTTCCAATACTTTCACTGTAGGCCAAGTTGACAATCCATACGTTATAATTTCATCTTCTCCAACTAAGAGAAAAAATAACTACTTAATATTCACCCAACATACTGAACAATTTCAGATGATTCAGGGGTAATATTTTTTTCTTGATACTTTTTTACATAAACATTCATGCGAGCTCCTACATTTTGTATGTGCAAACTTTCTGCAATTCTAAGGTAAAAAATCACACTCAACCGCAAGAAATTTTACAATACACAATAACCATAATTATGAAAATTGCCTAGTTATCATTCCTTTCAATGTGTTTTTTAATTTTTTTTATTGTTTTGTATGTTGGTTCTTTTCAATGTTACCTGAATAATAAGAGAGAAATATGATGAATCACAACCCAGCAGGCATATCTCTCTCTACTTTATAATATAATTTTGGGGTTTTCTATTAATTACATACAACTATTTGAGGTGTGGGAACTCACTCTTAACAGCCTATCGTGGAGGGGACTTTATGTTGGTGCAAAATCAAAAGCTCTCGAATTGCAATCGATGAGAAGTAAGCTAAAACAGGAGGGGGGAGGGCCACACCAAAACACCTTTAAGATCTTTTTACAGTTGATGAAAAGATAGAACATGCCTATGTTGGATTGTGTTGGAAAGAAATCATTGCATGCCATAGTAACGGGGAAGAAAGGAATATGTTGGCTGTTCAATGGCGGTGGCAAGTTTCACCAAGGCTAATGAGAGGCCATGATGTGCTCCTTTGATTTCTTTTTTGAGCTCTATGATGCTACAAATGTTCGTCTTTTTTGTTTTCCTTGAACTTCTTCACACTTTTTGAGGACATGACTTGTTTTTTCAAAAGAAATGGATGTTTATATCTTTATTCCTAATTAGCTGGCCAAAATTATGCTCTTTATCAGAGTTTTCAGTGATTTTATATGATTTGTATACACAGTCATGAAAATAATGAAGAGGTTATAATAATGAAATATCATGATTTAGCGCAGATGTTTAAGTTCTTAGTGCAGAGCATCATAACTTTCAAGTTCTTAGGAAGATTTCTTCTTACTAGTTGTCTTAAGCTGAGAGGCTTTACACAAAAACTAGTCAAAGAAACTCAGACTGAACAAGAAATTTATATTTCTTTTGACATTTTGTAGTCATTATTTTATTTGGCTGGTAAATTTGTTTCTTGGTTTTAATGTAGCTAGCGCTAAACTTTTGGATTAAGATTAAACATAAAATTTTCTATGTATTGGATTATATTTGAAGCATTGAATTTTGTGCAAGTCATGTAATAATAGATTATTATGAAGATAAATGATGTGATGTTGATCCTATCTCGAGCCATATTTTTTTTATGTTATATATCTTCTTGATGATCTTTACTGTTTTTTAAAGCAGCTTTCTTGTACAAGAAAGCTGCTTTAAAAAGCAGTAAGAAAGCCATCCCAAACGAAGCTTAAATCTATTTCACTTTCCTCAAATTACTTGGAGATAAATTTTGAAAATAAACAAAAAAAAAAACTAATGTACTAATGCATTGACAAAGCTCTATCCAAGTAGAATGAAAAATGTGAAGAAATTTGTATTGGATCATCGTTACATCTCTAAGTTTCTATATTAGTATGTTTTTTTCTTCAAAAAGTCAAAATATAATTTCTCTTGAATTAAATAAGAAGAAGTAGAAAAATATTTTTCAATTCATCTCTCCTCAGCCAAAAAGTCTTTGAGAACTTTCAATTCAACTACTTCACCATTTGTAGTTCCATTTCTTTTGATTTACTCTCTTTCATTTCCTTCAAACCAACGCATATGTTTCTGAGCTATTCTTTTATTTCCTCGTAAAATTAATTAGGCTATCATCAGCAAATGGATCTGAAAATCTCCTCTTGATTTCTTCCCATGTGAGCCTGTTAATCCATCTATCTTAGCTAGTAGTCTTAGGCTTCGTTTGGATTGACTTTTTTATTGCTTTCTAAAATACTTTTTTAGTACAAAATTTTTTTAAACTATAAATTTTTGTACTAGTAAGAAGCTTGAGAAAGCAAAAAAAAAGCTGTCCCAAATGAAGCCTTAAGCAGCTTCTCAATCACATGAAAAACATATCAAGTTTGAATCTTGATTGCTGACTAGGTTAAACATTAATAGTTAAAGAGGACATAGAAAGAATTAAAAAGTGCTTGATCCAGCTTAGATATCTGCTCCCAAAATCTCTAGCATGAATAAATTTAAGAAATTTCTTTTGGGAGGGGGGAAAGGGGTGCATATATTAATGGAAGATATTTAAAAAAAATTGCAATCCTTGATCTATTTGGGCAAATTGAGCTCGATATATAATAATGGAAGATGTAAGAAAATTGTAATCCTTAGTTTTTTTTAGGGATATTGAGTAGTGATATATTGGATTTGATAACTTTTGTGAAGCATCACTATTTGGACAAAGAGAATAAGAGTTTGCTTATAGGTTGTAGGAAATATTCCAAAGCAAATAGATGCATAACTTAAATAGAGACTTAAAGAGATGCTTAAAATAATAGTCTTGTGTTACACATTTTGTCTAGTGTCAGTTTGGTACATTGGAATTTAATTTCAAAAAGTGGAGATATTTTTATTTAGATTTTATTTGGAACGACTTTTTTATTGCTTTTTAAAACAGAATTTTAGTGCAAAAAATTTAATTTATGTACTGAAACTCTTTTTTAAGAAGCAATAAAAAGTAGTCCCAAACGAAGTCTCCCAAACTAGGCTTCGTTGGGGACAGTTTTTGTATTGCTTTTTAAAACGGCTTTCTACTACAAAAAATTCAAATTCAAGAAATTTTTGTACTAGAAAATTGTTTTAGAAAGCAAGAAGAAAACCGTCTCAAACAAAGCCTTAGTGGAGATTTGTCACTAAAAAGATATGTATTTTGTAACAATATTTCATTAATTTGGAGATTTGGCAGGCATTAATCCAATATCATGCATGAATCACATTGTGAGGTAGGTTTCAAGTTTCTTATATGAAACTTTGAAAATGGGTTAGGTATTTACTCAACTTTTATATATGAATCACATGATGATGTAGTAATTGAGCTTCTTTGTGAAAAAGCTTGAACGTGGATATTATGTGATTTTGGCTTCATTTGGGATGGCTTTTTTACTGCTTCTTAAAGTCGCTTTCTAGTACAAAAATTTTAGCCTTTGCAGAAGTTAGACAGTTTTGTATTTAGTTGATGGTTATATAAGAGCATTAAAGCTTAATTAGTATTGGTAGCTATATAAACTGATCTAAGAAAGTTTAATTAACTCGAAATATATCACAATCTTGCATATTTTATCAACAAATTGTAAATAAATTTATAAGAGAGAGAAGAGAAGAGGACATAATACGAAGTTTATTTCAAAGAGATCGATATCGATATATCATTTCGACGAAACAAGTATTCATTTTTGAGAAACTTCTTAAATAATTAACTCTATATATAAAATTATTGATTTGCTTAATCCACTCTCTTTTCTTCCAACAAATTCTCACTTATCTAATGAGATTCCTCGTATAACAAGGATGAACATCAGTAGGCTGGCAAAATCTCAAGCAAATAATTTTCTTTCCCACCCCACCTAACCTTCCACAACTGAACATGCATTCCATCAATGAAGACCATTACTCATAATGCAACCCATGTCCTTAGTTCCACTCATATATTTATTCTCATAAAACTAAGGTTTCGTTTGGGACAGCTTTCTTACTGTTTTTTAAAACAGCTTTTTAATACAAAAACTAAAATTTTTGTACTAAAAAGCTGCTTTAAGAAGCTGTAAGAAAGTCATCTGTAGAGAACCAACCAATTCGATCATGGCCAGCTAATCCTTCACACATTCACATGAGCATTTGCCAACTATACATTTGAGTTATGACAGTTCATCTCCTAACTCTGTTCATTACAATAATAGGTTACTTCCAACACAAAAAGTTTCAAAGGACAAAGCTAAGTTCTCTCCAAATCTGATTCTTGGCTTCAACAGCTTGCCCATCGAATCTTAGTGGTGTGCATATGTGTGTGTTAATTGATAGAGACGTTGAGTTTAAAGTAAGAAATGGGCCATAAAAGGATTAATCTTAGGCCTTGTATGATACTAGTTTTGGCTGTTTTTTGTTCTTTTATATAACAAATCTTAATTTTAATTTATGTGAAAAATATACAGACAGGGTTGCTTTAATGCACATGTATTGTTTTTTCAATTATTAGATATGTACTTAATTATTAGTTTGTTTATTTTTTTGGAAGATAAAGTAGTGTTAATGAATGGAGAAATCATTAAGTGCGGTCACCAGACTATCTGGAGGCTAATCAGGATGCTCCATGTCACCCGGTACATGATGATACACAACAAAAAAGTGAAGTGGCACGTCCTAATTCACCTCCAGACAACATCTGGTGACCGCGCATAATAATTTCACTAATGAATGATACATCTGTCATGACTCGATGATATTTTTTTTTAAAGGTTAAAACCCACAAAGGTCTTACATGTTAAACATCAAAAAAAGGATTACGTGTCCTTGGAGGGATCCAAAACTCACTAAATGCTCCAAGAGCTACAAAAAAATCTAAAGAGTTAATGATCCCTATCTAATTACAAGAGAAAAGCAAATGAAAAGGAAAGCAAGCATCCAAAACTCAAAAAATTTGCCCAAGCTTGAATAAAGCTTTGACAGAGCAGTATCTATCTTTTTTGCAAAGCAATACGTAGCAAATACCAAGCAATACTGAGAAAATCGCGAACATAGCATTCCAGGGTTCCGCTCCGGGTCAAGTCGTCGGGCCGCGCGGTAAAGAGTAAGAGCACGTGGCGACATATTATTGGCGGCCAAACGTAGCTCTACGTCCGGTCAGAGGACGTAATAATATCTGCAAAAAAAAATTAGGAGCCACAAAATATAACAATAAGAAAAAGAAAAATAATTGTTGCATTGACCCATTTGTCTAAAAACTTCACGTAGGATTAATGGTAAATAGAAGTGAAAAAGATGGTGAAAACATCCTAAATTAGAGTGCTCACATTGGTGGAGTATCACCGATTAACTGTAATATAATTTAAATACTTTATTTCTCTTATTATTCTAATTTAATTAATTATAAGAAAGTATTAAATTAAAAAGAAAATTCTCTCTACTAGTTATTTAATTACTTAAAATAATCATATATATTATAGTATTGAGCTAGCTAGTTTTTTAAATTACAATATTTGAACTAAGTAGTCATTAAGCATCTTAGTATTTGAAAAATGCTTAAATTTTGTATTAGAATTTAAATCAATTATGTTTACTTTAATAATTAATATCCGATTTTTAAAATAAACTATATAAAAAAAGTATAAATAATTATTTTGAAGAGAACTTTTTATTTCATAACCGTAAAAGGTTTATATATATGTTGTGTGTCATAATATTGACGGCGGTAGAAGGATATAGTGTTTAGCATCCTAACTTTAATCAGAGATCCAACACACACACACGGATAAAAGAGAGCGTGTGAGAGTCATAAGAGACATAAGAGATACCAAGAATTTTATGCGAAAAATTCTTAAAAGGGGAAAAACCATAGGGAATGGCAATGATGGTTTGAAGGAAAGTAGTCGGACGACAGTGGTCGAAAAGACTGTAGTTAATGGGCAATGGATGTCATAGGACTATAATTGACGGATGACGAAGGTCGGAAGGAATGTAGTGGGACAATGACAACAGAGGACCTTAAAGGGGCGACAAAGGTCGATGGGATCATAGTTAGACGATAGTGGTCAAAATGACTGCAGTAGTCAAGCGACGGAAGTCAGAAGGAAAATAGTTAGCAGTGCGACGAGGTCAAAAGGATTGTAGTTAGAAAATTGAAATCAAAGGACCGTAGTTAGCAACTGACGGAGGTAAGAAGGATCGTACTCGGCTGGTGACAGAGGTCAGAAGGATTATAGTTCGAAAGGATTGTAATCGGCGAATGATAGAAATCAGAAGGGCCGTAGTCAGGTGATGGTGGTCCAAGGACCGTAGTTGGGCAACAATTGTCAGAAGGACCTAGTCAACGGATGATGAAGGTCGGAAGGACTGTAGTCAGCGATGGTGGTTCGAGGGCTGTAGTCGAGTCCAACGAAGATTAGGTTTCGCCAACTGTGGTGCTTGGGGGAAGCTTCGAGATTCTTCAAGCTTCAAAGCTCTCTTGAATCTCTAACCCCAACTAGATCCAAGCTTACTAGTTCCAAAAGGTCTCTCTCATATAGAGAGTAGATGTCTATTTATAGATTTTGAAAGTGTCATGCTCTATAAATATGCAGAAGATTAGAGACAAATTCAGAGTGCTCCATCGGATGGCTCACATTGATCCCCTCGATAAAAAAATATTCATTCAACATTTAAGTGTCTTAATGACACCAAAATTAAGAAATCTTAGACTAATTGGATTTGTCTTTCCAAGCGGCTCCATTCGACTATAAGCATGCCATATTTATTGATCATCTGATCATCCAATTAGAGTCTTGAAGATTTCAAATATGCTTTAGATCATTGATTTGGGTTCATTTAGGCTTAGATTGAACCAATTTTGACATTGTTAGGTTCACCTTGTTGAGATATTTTATTTAACTAAAAGTTTTTTGAAATCAGATTTCAAATAGCCTCGTATTTACTTTGAAAGTTTTCAATTCAAATATGCATTGAGATTCATGCCCAACCACAATTGTGTGACTTATTAACTATATATCCTTATTTATAACAGTTCATCAATAAAAACCATTTCAATTCCAATTTTCTTTTAACACATATAGCTCTCTAAGTTATTAATCCAATTGAACTTTACTCCATAGTTACTAATTTGAAGTTCATAAACCCCTACGAATAGAGAAATTATTCTATGTAGCCACCAGACGATTCAGAGGAGAATTAATATGTGTCATGTCATCCGGTACATAACACCGATATATAACAAAAAAATGACATGACACTTCCTGATTCACCTATCATCGTCTAATGGTGACCGTACAGAATAATTTCTCCTAAGAATAGCTATTATTCACAAGTTTTTAAAATATAATATTGATCACTACATTTTATTATTAAAAATAGTAAAAAAAATCTAAGATTTGATTTGGAATAACTTTCTTACTTCTTTTTAAATAATTTTTTAATAAAAAAATTTAATTTTAAATAAGTTATATGAACTATGAAGTGGTCCACATTTATGAAATATTTACTATTTGAAGAGTATTAATATGTAAACCAGATGGCAATCGAAACCAAACAGTCCTAATCCATTAAACACCCCTTTAATTCTACCTTTTTTTTACTGTTCTCTATGTTTCTTTCAGCAGGCCTATATCCGGAAAAGGACTATTTGTGATTTGAAATTGATCACTTGCCACTACTCTCGAACCTCATCCGGGGATTAGGATGGGAGGGGGCAAGGATTACCACATTGGAATCAGTCTAGGGTTTATGTAGCGGTGAAATTGGCTGTTGGGCATTTCCTTTTAAGCCTGCATGTGGGCTTTACCAGGTAAAAGAGAGATCTTTATAATTTTGGAGGGAGATTCCTTTGTGATTTTGCCCTTTTCATGTGCCATGTTATAATTTGAGCTGCCTTTCAATTTCAGCATTGCCCTGTTACTTGTTCACTCTCTTTTTTCTCTCTCTGTGATTCATGTCACCTTGCTATTATTAGTTGATCTGGATGTAGCTATCTGACAGAGAAACAAGCGCCTGTTTGTCTGCTTTCACTGCCCTTCTTCTTTTTCTTTCTTTGTTTCCCTCTTTCTTCCTCTTCCTCCACTGCACAACATTCCTTGATGCTATCTTGGTTCTTTGGGTCTGTTGGTTTAGCACTTGGGAACTTGGGATCTTGAGTTCTATAGAGTGAGGGCGATGGTTGGCTGCTTTCTTGGGTTGATTTCGGAATCTTTTCTGTTCTGGCTTTCTTCTTAAATGAAGTTTGGCTGTTTACATTAAAAAGTGTGAGTTTTTCTTTTTTTTTTTTCCCTGTTAAGTTTAAATTTTTTTTCTTGATTGGTTGAATATGAAGTTTTGAATGTCCTCCAATTCTTCGTTTTCACATCTTTGAATCCACTGTTTGATGCAGTTTTGGACAAGAAGGGGTGGAGCAGGTTTATTAGGGTTCCTGATTTCTGATCCTAAGTTATTGATCATGCCGTTAGTTCAAAATTCCTTTCTTAAATGGTTTCTATGAAGCACATTAGCGGGTCTCCCTTCGGTTTCATTCCTTGGGTTGGAGTACTTGGCTTCTTCATCGCTGCAAGCCTATAATTAAGGTTTCGCTCTTCTTCATCCTTAGAGCATTCTGTTCTCCCTGATCTAGTCCAAGTCTTCAAGGGTTTCGTTCACTTTCATAAGAATGAGGGATTTCCCTTCGTGTTTCGGTGAAAGCGGAGTTCAGGTGGCTGATGCCTCGTCGAATTCAAGCAAAACCTCTCAGAATCTTGTTACTTGTCTCTATAGCACACAGCTCTGTGGCCGCTCGTATGTGATCACCATCACTTGGACCAAGAATATGATGGGCCAAGGTCTGAGTATCGGAATAGATGATTCCAGTAACCAGTCCCTCTGCAAGGTGGATATAAAGCCATGGCTATTCTCAAAAAGAAAAGGTTCCAAGAGCACGGAGGCAGAAAATAACAGGGTGGACATCTTCTGGGATCTCTCTAATGCAAAGTTTGGTTCAGGGCCAGAGCCACTGGAAGGTTTCTATGTTACAGTGCTCTTTGATTTCCAGATAGTCCTCCTTCTTGGTGATCTGGTCAAGGAGGCATACCGGAAAGCCAATGCAGGCCCACCTCCTTCTAATGCCATGTTCATTGCGAAGAGGGAACACATATTTGGCAAGAAGGTTTACTGCACAAAGGCTCAATTCTGTGATAATGGTCAAATTCATGACATAGTGATTGAGTGTGACACAGTTGGGTTGAAAGATCCTAACCTTGAGATTCGCATCGATAAGAAGCGGGTGATGCAGGTGAAGCGGCTCTTATGGAAATTTAGAGGAAATCAGACAATTCTTGTCGATGGATTACCTGTTGAGGTATTCTGGGATGTGCACAACTGGCTTTTTGATGCTTCTATGGGTAGCGCGGTTTTCATGTTCCAAACTTGTGTTTCAACTGAGAAGTCATTGTTGTGGGGTTCTTCGCAAAGGTTCAGGGAACCTCAGTTACGGGGTACCAGTTTCTCATTGATTTTGTATGCCTGGAAGAATGAATAGGTGTGAGCGTGCAGTGGAGAGTATTCACACTTCATCATCTCTTTTGAGTGCTAACATAATACGATAGTGCGTGATTTCCTTTTAATATTGTGAGCAGGCCTCCCTTGTGTTTTGGCTTTTTTCTATTCCTTTCTTGATAAAATTTGATATATATGGACATATCAAACAATATCAAGTGCTCAGAAAATGTTATTCTAGATGCCATTTGTGACCTTTCAAGTTCTAATTCTGTTGTTTTAATTGCATTTTTTTGTTGTTGGAAAGAATATTAATTTTTCCGCTTTGTTGCGTGTTTGAGTATATCTAATCTTGAAATTCAAATCTTTGAGGAGTGTGGAATGAAGAAGATTATACTATGAAAGGTTGTAAATGGATTTTGTTTAAGCAGCATTTTGCCGGGCGTTTAAACTCCTCTCACTTTTGCTTTATCTACATCTTTTCCATCAAAAATATCTTTATAGCCTAAGAGGGGGCAATTCTTTGGTAAGAAGGACAAAAGGCTCATATCTGTTGTAAGGGCCGAAGTCATGAAATAATGAAAGAATGTTTTTTTTTTTCTTTCACGTCATAAGTTTGATCAAAACATGGCATATTGTGAGTTGATTGGGTTGAATGATCCTTGCCTTGGGATTTACATCAATAAAATGCCGGTGATGCAGTAAAGTGGCTTTTATGGAAACTTATAAGAAATCACTTGCTAAGGTATTCCATAATGTGCACAACTGGCTTTTTAATTCTTCCTTGTACACAGCAATCTTCTTGTTCAAAACATGTGTTACAAGTGAGAAGTAATTGTTGTAAAGTCCCTTACAAAGGGTCAAGGAATCTCAGTTATTGGATATGGGTTTTTTGTTGATTTTTTTTTGCCTGGAAGAATGAATGGTTGTTAGCTTGCCATGGAGAGTATTCACACTGCATTATCATCATCTCTTTTTAGTGCTAACAGAATGAAATCGTGTGTTATTTCCTTTTATTATTGTGATCAGCTCGCCTGTAGTTTTGGCTTCTAATTTTTCCTCCTCTCTAAAATTTGTTCTATTTGGACTTACCAAACATTATCAAGTACTTGGAAAATGTTATCCTTGATGCCATTATTTACCTGTCAATTTCCAGTTCTCTTGTTTTTGTTGTAAATATTGTTTTTAATTGGAAAGCAGTGTCCTTTGTGCTTTGACTCTAGCGAGGAATTGATCTAATATTGAAATTTAAATTTTTGAGGTGGGTGAGAGATGATATGAAAGAGTCTGTTAATGGAACTGTTTCAAAGAAGATTTAATTTTTGAGGTTTTCATGCGTTTCTCAGTTTTGCTTTCTGGTTCTTCCCCATTTACAAAATATTTTTGCTTGATTTCACTTGAATTTGATACCCTCAATAGACATATGAAGAAGTTTCTTATTATCTGCTATTGATTTTTTTTTTTTTTTGAAATTTTATGATCATAGGGGAGAAATGGAAGATTTAAGCCCTAATGTTAGGATTAATCAACAAGGAATTTTACTTTTCCCATTTTCAGGCAGAATATAAGTGCTTCAGCTCACTTTGCAATTTTTCAATCAGAATAAAACAAGTCAAAACTGTTTTTTGTGATGCTTAAAATATCATCGTCTGCATGTGCAGATTTGATGGTGGCCTAGTATATTGTAGCATATCGTCATCACTGTTATGATTTCCAGTATTAATTTGCTTATCCTATTTATTTATTTAGTTCTCAATTACTATTTTTTTTGTGTGCATGATGAAGAATTTGTTAATAAATCATGATGACTTTATCCCAACTATGATACATGGCTCCATGCAATTATTTGTACATTGTCCTTGCTTTCAATTAGAAGGGAAAGAAGCCATTTTTCTGAAGATTCTCGGTGTGTTTCCAAGTACAGGTGGTTATTTTTTGTATATGGGAAGAAATCGCAACATGTAACAGTTTAATCATCTGGGCAATTTTTTAGAAGAAGGTATGTTCTTTGAACTTTGTTCATCTCTTTTTGAGTGAGTTAGATTTAATAAGAAAGTTTAACTTGACGAAGCTTGATGAGTACCAGGATTTTTTTTGTTTTAGCAATTGTTTTGAATGCATAGTTTAAGATAGCTTAACGACATTGGCTGAGGTTGTATATTCTCAAGTTTAACGTAGCTAACTCCATGAGACTGCAATGCTAGGCTAGGATGCATAATATGAAGCCAATTGTTGTCATTGATGTTTTCAAATTGTATATTGAATTTGGTTACTTTAACTTTTAAATGGATATGGATTGTATTTGCTAATGCCTAAAGCCTATGTTGGCATATAGGCTCTTCTAAGGAAGGGCATGCGGGACATCTTAATATTTAGTGTTTCCCAATGTTTGATCGATATTTTAGTTCAATTGAACCGGTCGACCAACTTCTAATAAATCGCGGGCTAGCAGGGATGAAACAAACGGACGAAACCACGACTGGAGTGGGCCGAAAACGAGCATGAGAGGGTCTGGAGGACTCAGTTCGCAGTTTTGAGCGAATGATCACGTACGTGGGAGGAAAATAACTACTCGTGAATTATATGCTTGTTTCCCTCATTCCTTTGGAAGCAAATGAATGAACAGTGATATAGACCGAATATGAGAGAGAAGAAGGAGAAGAAGGTAGGCTTTCACATTTTATGCATTTTTTTTACATCTTCTGTGATTTAATCTTATGAAATGATTTATCATCTTAAAAGAAGGTAGAAGGAGAGAGAAAGAGAAAGAAGAAGAAGAATTTAGGCTTTAGAACTTCTTAAGGGAAAGTAAGTGATTTAGTTGAGGTCATATGCTTTCATTTCTTGTTTCTTACGTTGAATAAATAATAAGAAATATATTTTGATTTTATGTTGGAAGAATCTAAGTGATATAGATTTTGGTTTGACGGTGGAGGAAAGAAGAATTCCAGGGAAGGGAAGTTTTAGTAAGGTAATCATTTTTTGTTTGGATTTGTTGTGGAATTATAAAAATGGTCAAGTGTTAAATGATGAATTTAATGCCAATAGTGGAGGATTTCATTATTGAGAGAGGGGAGTACAGGAAGTACTGAGAATTGTTGATTGAAAAGGAATTGAGCATTCGCAAACAAATAAAGTGGGTAATTACAATTTTGTATAGACATTTAATGTCAAAATTCATCATCGCATATGTATTTGAATCATCTCACATAATAACATAAAAATATAAGTAAAATAATTATTTAGACATTATCTTTAGAATTTAAATAGAAGTTCAAAAAATAAATGAATAGGATAGAAAAAATGTGTATCAAATACATGATATTATGGATATAAATGCATATGTAAAGAAAATAGAAAGTGAAGCAAAAATGAGGAAAGGATGATATGACTTATATTATAAATAAAAACATAAATGAACAAATGAAAAGAGAAAAGAATATGTATGCAAATTATAAGAGTTCACCTCCGTATGTTACTGGCTGGGGAAGCAATGTACCCGTGCACGTTAAATGGAAATAGAAATTGTTGTACCTTTATTGGTATATTGAGACGGTGCTTCTGTACAAATTTAATTGGAAAATGAATAAATGCTAAATTTTTTATGAAATGTACTGTATATGAATTGTATAAAGGAATGATGAATGAAATGGAAAACGAGATGCATATATTAAATGTTATATGACTGTTTATATAAATTCTAATATTGTATATGAAATGAGAAAAAGAATATGCATTGTATTTTGTGCATGTTTAAATGCTATATTATATAAAGATTACCCACTGAGTTTACTTTGTAAACTCAACCTATCTAATTAATATTTTCTGGTAAGTCTCCAGAGAATTAGAATTGGCTGAAAGGGAGGAGTACTTCTATAGAAAACGACGTGCAAATGAAAACAAGTAATTCATGATTGATGTCAATATTTAGTTTGAAAAAACAATTCTTATGAAAATTTTATAATAGTGGCTCTTTAGTTGTTTTGAGAAGTATATTATTTTGTTTATGAAATGGAATGAAATGTTATACTGTCTGACTTTCTCTTTCCGTCTTGTTAGTTCGAGTATCCGGGCCGGGTCGTGACAATAACATGATGGGTTTTAAATGAAATCGATTAATCAATGGTGTTAGACAACTACAATGTGGCTTTCATATGATTCAACTTATATTCCTATATTTGATGAGATATATAATCTTAGAGATTTTTTTTTTAAAAATTGGATTGATACTATGTAATATTTCTTTGCATGTTAAAGTATTTTTTATTTCAAAAAAGTTCAATTTATTTGAAACAAAATTAATAGCACACGCTCAATATTATTGGCAAAGTTTTTCTGCTAAATCTACATGGGATTGCATAAAATATTAATCTAAAGAACATTATTCATCATTCAATGAATATATGGACCACATTGCATGTCCAAATTAAGAATTGTAAACAAGGCAATTATGATGTGCTTGAATATTATGCGAGGTTTAGAAGTCTTCTTGATGTGAAACGTAAATGTCATGTACTTGCATAGGTGGCAAGATTAATTAAATCCCAAATCAATTTGGGGAGAGAGAATGAAAATCTGAAATTAAATTTCAGATTAAGTGGAATTGCCGGGATGAATTTGAATTTAAATTCAAATTTAATGGGGAGAATTAAATTGGATGAGAGGGAATTGTGGGAGGTAATTATGGAGGCTTAATGAGGGGGCCTATTAATGAGATAGGAGAGAGATTATGCCCAATGAG
>NW_021319806.1:736543-765198 GCF_001605985.2 Dendrobium catenatum
AGAAAGGGCCTCTATATATAGGTCTAAGAAACTAAAACAAGACACATATGCCCCTAAGGCTTACATAGGACGACTCTCTTAAGTGAGGGTAAAAACAAAAAATTCATAATAAAAATTAAAAAATCACAAATAAAATATAAGATAACGTGGGACGATGACAGCCGTTGATCTTCAGCTCCTCGGATAGCCATGGATGGTAGGATGTCCGCATCACTTCTAGCCAAGTATTATTCGTCTTTAGAAAAATTAAGGATGATTTAAACTATAATTCACCAAATAATACTACACGAGGTTTTATATATAGCTTCAGATGTTGGGGAATATCACATCTATTCTCTTATTAGGACTATATCGGTTATTATTAATATTTTAGTGGAGAAATCATCAGAAAACTTACATCAATATAAGAATCTTATATGGTTGAATTTGATTATATTAAATAAACTTTAATTCATGCATATTCTCTTAATGAAGAATATAAGTCAAAGACTATTTACAATTGCAATATAAATCCACATTTGATATTATTGAATCTAAATCTGCACCTATGTTAGAATATGTTGATGGACATGAGCCTATATTAGAATAAGAATAAGCGTAATTTGAATCTTCTATCAAAATTGAGCATGAAATTATATTTGAACATCTAATAAAAATCGCGTTAGATGATTTGTCACATAAAACAACGGCCTTTTGATGACCCGGTTAGGAAAGTAGATGTATTAGATTTGACTTATGTTAAGAAAGGTAGGGGTAGACCTAAAAAGACTTTGTTAGAAAATATTAGGAATGATCTTTCCTTATTAGATTTAAATGAGAATTTAACTTTTAATAGGGCACAATGGAGAAAAATGATTCATATAGCCGACCCCATGTAGTGGGATAAAAACTTGATGTTGTTCTAATAAAAATCAAATCTATTCTTGACTTTGAACCTGAACAAATGATAACTTGTTAAGTTAATCAATTGAGCAATTTAATGCAAATCTTGACAAACTATCTATGACTAGTATCCCGTTCATGAATAATCAAACTAATATTAATATTATTTTTTGATTCATTCTTCTTGATTTATAAATTCATAAAAAAAATTTATGGAGAAATTAAAATCCCATCAACATAAGTGCATAATTCATCACAACAAATATTTAAGCTATTTAGGTCAGTTTTATTAAAAGGAATTGTTTGTCATGTAAACACATCATTTGTGTGGTTTACCAATGTTATTGCAAGAAATTTTATGGAAACTAAGAAATATTAATTAATTAATTTTTTCATAATCTCCACCTCGCAAACTTAATTATAGTGTCTTTACTTAATATTCATTATGAAGCATATTAGTAGGTTGGCATTATTTTTGTCATGCATCACAACACATTGCATTATTCATTAGTCATTTTGCATGATTTGGTTTAGTTTATTTGCAAGAAACTTACTTTTAATGATTAATTTATTTGCAAGAAACTTACTTTTATGAGTTTGTTGAAGACATGGAAGAGATATGAGGAATTCGTTCAAGGTGAAAAAATGATTGTTCTACAATATCCTTTAATAAATTAATTGCTAGAAAGATGAGATAATATAAAATTTTCCAAAGCATTAGGATGAATAACTGTAAATTAGAAATTCCTGGAAATTCTGTTATTAGGCCAATCATCAAATCTATTTTATTTGACTTTATATCATGAACCGTCAACTAATAGTTAAGATTATTCTCTCATTTCTTTCTATTTTGGAATTCATATTCAATATATCATCAACATACTTCTAAAATTTGTATGTTGATCATAGATAATATTTTAGACATAATCATGGTAAAGAAAGTATACATGCAATGATTCATATCTGGGTAGTAAATATCAATTGAACGATTTGTCAGAACAAATTTTTTCAAGCCGGGAAAATTAATCTTGAATTGTTTTTTTGTTTGTAATTCTTTATGTTGTAATTTCGTGATTGCAACTTCATAATAGCAATCACACATTCTACGACTTCAGAACAATTGGTTATGCAATCCTTTAGTGCCTTTAGATGCGATCCCATCCTTGTAGCCTTACATATGCTTTCAAGTCATGATCTTATCCACATCTGACCTTTGGCTTCTGCCGCAATCTTATCACATTTATACATGAACTTTCTTGTTTGTATCGTTCATGCATAATTTTTAATTTTCCATAATGAGCTTGCCTATCATCTTTGCTGTTTGTATTCGCGAGTGTTATTGAACTGCAAAGTCTACCTTGCGATTTTGTTATTTGAGGAAAAGTTTTATGATTATAAATAAGAGTACCTTAGGCATGTTGATGCGGACATCCAACCGTCCATGTCTATCTGAGGAGCTGAAGATCAACGGCTGTCATCATCCCACATTATCTTATATTTTATTTGTAATTTTTTTTTTTATTATAAATTTTCCGTTTTTACCCTCACTTAAGAGGATCGTCCTATGTAAGCCATAGGGGCATATGTGTCTTGTTTTAGTTTCTTAGGCCTATATATAGATGTCCTTTCTTGTGTAATGAGATGATGAATGGTTAATGAAAGTTTATTCTACTTGTTTGATCTCTTAGTGAGTTTATGAGAGGAGAATGATCTCTTTGTGAGTTCTTAGATTCCCAAGATCTCTTTGTGAGTTCTTAAGGTGGAGGATCCCTTTGTGAGTTCCGAGATTCCCAAGGTCTCTTTGTGAGTTCTTGAGGAGGTGATACTTGAGGTTTGTAGCTCCTTAGATTTTTCAATTTTTTTCTCTTATTTCTCCTGGCATTTGTTTTCCCCTTCCCCATCTCCTTACACCCGCCAGCTCCACCTCCCCAAATTCCCCACCCGCCGGCCTCCCCACCCAAAGCCCCTTAGCCGCCGGCCACTTCAACCTTCCTCTCCGTCGATTCCTTCACCCAACCCCTTCCCCACATCTCGCCACCCACCACCCACCACCCACCCTCCAAGCCGATGGGAATTCCCCAGCCTCTTCCCAACCGCCAGCACCCAACTTCCCCACCCGCCGTCCCCTAGGCACCACCACAATCACTAGCCCCTTTCCCCTCATAGCTCCCAAAATCTGAATTCAATTCCATCATAAAATATTTCCTAATTTAGCCCACCAATTTAGGAGGAGATTTAAAATTCAAAATTCAAAGATTTGAATTTAAATCCTCTCTTAAATAACCCCCCTCTAATTTAGGAGAGTCCTCAATCAACATAAATCTGAAATTAATTTCAAATTTTTGTCCCCAATCACCTTAATTTCTTGGGCCCACCTCCTTAATGCCTAACCCCTCTCTCTCTCCTCTCTCCTCTCTCCTTGGCCGACTCCTTCCCCCCCTCTCTCTCTCTCTCTTGCCTCATTAAATCACCTCCCACTAATTGCTTCAATCAAACCCTCATTAAGGAATGAATTTCCCTCCTTTCTACGTTATTTGGGGATTCAAAATTCAAAATAGCTCCTAAGACCTGCTCTAAATTGCTGTCCAGCAATTTTCCACTAAGAAACTGCTATCCTGGAAACTCCGACCAGCCATAGTGCTGTCAGATCTGCTCCTGTTTGCTGACCAGAAATCCCTCAAGTGTTGTCCAAGACGTTTCTAACCTCAAAGGCTGCTGTCCAAAAGTTCTTCAAGGATCAAAATTGCTGGCCAGGCTTTCCTAGTGACCATCCAAACATTTTTAGTTGCTGTCCAACCATCCTAGCAGTTTTCCTACGGCTGTTTTGTTGTCCAGAGGGTCTCCGATTGCTGTCTAGGAGGTTCCCAAACCTTGTGTTGCTGCCCACTTCTTCCCCAACACCAAAGTGACTACGCCGGAGCTCCGCCTTTGTCTTTCCCTTTGGAATATTAAGCGTGCAAATTTCCTTTAAGCAATTCATCCATGCAATTATGTTTCACATCACATGTACAAATCATCTTACCATAATTTCCTATTTTGATTGAATTATATTTTCGATGGATGAAATCACCTTGTGTTAGCATGAGGCCTAAATCTTCTATTTGATGATCTTTTATCTTTCTTATTCTTAAATATTTAACAATTGGTTTAATTGCATGATTGAATTTTGTTAAATTTGGTACAAAAGGAATTTTCAGTTGTGCGATACGGCGGAAGCAACAGGGGTCCGCGCCAAGTGGACTCGGAAGTAACTGACTGGTCGGTCCAGCAAATTGCGGCCAAGGTGGGGCCGACAGACAGAGAGGGGGAGTTGACTAAGGGGGTGAGGCCTAGCAAAGAATTAAAAAATTATATTAGGAGAAAATCAATTGGAAAATCCTTTTCTAATTGAATTATTTTCAAATTGAGGAGGGAAACATATTAGGAAGGAGGCTGATTTAAGAGGGAGGAAGGAGACTGATTTAAGAGGGAGGAAGGAAGCTTATTTAAGTCCATAGTAGGGTTCATTTTATTCTTATGCAGATTTTGTTTGGAGTATAGTAGTTTTCTTGTGTGAGGGATCCTAGCGGCATCTAGGATTTGAGAGAGAATGTCCTCTTGACAGAGGACCATTGTATTTTTCTATTGTTCATAATTGATTTTCTTATCAATAAAAGTCTATTTTTTGCTGAATCTCTTGGAGTATTTTGCTGTTTTGGATACCAAGTCATATCAAATTGGTATCAGAGCGCGTTTATGGACCAAAATTTGGGTTTTGTTGTTGATTTTTGCTACACTTTTCCTTCTCATTCGCTGAATTCTGCTTTGGTCCTAAAATTGGGCCCTTGTTGATTTTTGCAGCGATCTTCCTTGTTGTCTGCTGAATTTTGCTGCTTGGACTGAAATCTAGGATTTTTGTTGCTGATTTATGCAGCAATCTTCCTTGTCGTCCGCTGAATTCTGCTGTTTGGAGTCCAGAGCCATGTCAAAGTTGCTTTCTATCGTTGAGAGAACCTTGATCCAGGTACCAATGGCCTGAAAAAGAGTTGAGCATTGGAAAAAGGCTGGAGGGGGAATTAGGGCAACTATGAGCGGATGTGGGATCAATGAATGAACGCATATCGGTGATTGATGGAAGATTCGGGAACATGGAGAGGATGATGAAGCGGATGTTTGAGTTTCATACTAAAACGGTATCGCCGGGATTGGGAAGAAATCAGGAACATGACATGTCGAGGAAAGTCGGGGAGGTAGAAATTTTAGGAGATGAGGAGGAAATACCTCACTGGGAGCCTATTCCGAGAATAGGGATGGGTAGGGAGTATGTAGAAATGAGGGAATGGGAAGAATAGATCAAGCGGGCTGAATTTGGAGGAAGGAGGGGATATGAATGGAGGGATGAGAGGGAACCGTGGAGGGACCTCTATGCTCGCGCCATGTGAGGCATGGGAGGCGGAAGGGGACATTGGGGCAGAGAGGATCATAAAATTAGAAAGTTGAAAATGCCGGTATTTGAAGGGATGACACACATGGATAGATATATATGATGGAGATATATTTTACAGTGAACGGATTGACAGAAGATGAGAGACTGCTGGCCGCCACTCTATATTTGGAAGAGAAGGCACTGACATGGTACCAATGGTGAGAGGTGAGGTACCCAATCCGTTTGTGGGATGAGTTCAAGGAATGCTTGTTGGAGCGCTTTGAAGCCCAACATGATGGGGATTACTATGAGCAATTCTTTGCCTTGACATTGGTTGGCACTGGGATGGAGTATCGGGAAAGATTTGAGCTATTGTCAGGATGGGTAGGAATGTTATCAGAGGCATTGTTGGAAATCAACTTCATGAAAGACCTTAAATCAGAGTTGAGAGCAGTAGCATGGGTGCAAGATCTCGTGATCTGGGAGAGGCGATGGAGTTGGCACAGATGATTGAGATTTGAGAACAAGAAGTCACTTCAAAAGAATAGTAAAGGGGGTAGTGGAGGAGGTTCTTACCGCACGGCGACTACTTTCCCATCACCCAGAATGCAGATTGTACCAATTAAAAGGGAGACACCAAAGTAGGGCAATTTGGGGGCCTGACTAAGAGGAGATTTCAAGAGGTTGACTGACACGGAATTACAAGGCAAGAGAGCTAAAGGGCTATGTTTCAGATGCGACGAAAATTTACACCAGGACATAGGTGTAAAAATCTTACATTATAGGTAGGGGTGTCAATATTTGACCTGACCCAAAAATCCGACCAAAACCCGACTTGAAAATTTGGGTTTGGGTCAACCCGAACCCTAAACGGGTTGGGTTCGGGTTAAGGATTTCGACCCGTTTGTAAAACTGGGTCGGGTTCAGGTTGACCCGAAAACCCAAAACGGTTTGACCCATTTTTAATTAAATGAAGAGAATTTTAAAAGATTGTTATGAAATAGTAAATGCTATTTAAAAATAATCATAAACAATGTTGCCCAATTTAAATTAAAGCTTGGTTTATTTTAAAATGCTTGAAGTAAATGTAACCTTAATTTAATTTAGTTTTAATAAATCAAATTAAATAAAATTTTTTTAGTTAAACGACTAGAAGCAGGTCAGGTTCGAGTTCAGAAAACCGGCTTGTTTGCAAAAATGGGTTGGGTTCGGGTCGGGTCGAACAGTGTCGGGTCAATTTCGAGTTGGACCCGAACCCAACCTGTGACCCGATTTTGATAGCCCTTATTGCAAGTTCTCATTGTGTATGATGGAGAAGAGGTGGATGAGGAAAAGGAATTAAAGGAGGAAGAAGAGAAAGAGCCCGTGCATTTGGAGGTGGTGAAAGTTTCATCAAACTCTGTGGTGGGATTCACCCCGAATCACACTATGAAGGTAAGGGGGCATATAGGAGAAAAGACAGTGTCAATCCTAATGGATAGTGGGGCTACCCACAACTTCATTTCGAACCAAGTGGTAGACAAACTAGGGTTGAAATTGGTAGACACAAGAAGGTTTGGAGTAATGATGGGTGCGAGAAAAGTAGAGAGAAGTAGAGGGATATGTTAGGGTTTGGTGGTAGAACTGCAAGGGATCCACATTAGGGAGGATTTCCTTACATTAGAGTTGGGAAGTATTGACTTGATTTTGGGCATGAAATGACTATAGACCTTAGGGGAGACCAAGGTGAATTGGAAGGCTTTAGCTATGAAGATTTAGTTGGGGGAAGAAGGGTGGTTGGTAATTAAAGGAGACCCAAGCTTATCTAAGGCTATGGTTTCATTGACAACCTTGGTGTGTACCCTTCAAGGGAAAGGAGGTGGATTCTTGGTAGAGCTTTAGAGTTTGGAGGGAGCAGGAACCGAGTGTGAAGAAGACATTCCAGACATCGTCCAACCTTTGCTTTAGCAGTTTAGGGAGCCCCCCAAATAACATACGACCCTACCGATACCCCAGATTCAGAAGGATGAGATTGAAAAGCTGATTAGGGAGATGGTTGAAGCTGAAATCATCAAGCCTAGCATGAGCCCTTTTTCAAGTTCGGTATTGTTGGTGAAGAAAGATAGGAGTTGGAGATTTTGCGTAGACTATCGTGCTTTAAGTAGGGAGACGATACCAGATAGGTTTCCCATTCCTGTCATCGATAAACTATTAGATGAATTACATGGATCTGTGATATTTTCTAAGATCGATTGAAATTTTGATATCACCGTATTAGAATGCGACTCGGAGACACCCACAATACAGCTTTTAGGACGCATGAAGGACATTATGAGTTTTTGGTGATGCCGTTTGGCTTCATTAACATACCGCCACCTTCCAATCCCTGATGAACAAGCTTTTCTAGCCCTACTTGTGTAGGTTTGTGTTGTTTTTTTTTTAACGACATATTTGTTTATAGCAAATCCGAGGGGGAGCACTTGGAGCACCTGGGAGTTGTGCTGTCGACCTTAAGGGAGCACTCCTATTTGCTAATAAGAAGAAGTGCTCTTTTACCCAGTCTAGAGTGGAGTACTTAGGGCATGTGATTTCTCAGGAAGGAGTTGCTGTTGACCAGAATAAGATTGAGGCTATTCTCAGATGGCCCATACCCAAGAATCTAAAGGAGTTTAAATGATTCCTAGGTCTTAGCACTTCCGGATTTTAGACAGTCTTTTCTGGTGGAGATAGACACATCGGGTTTTGGGCTAGAAGCAATACTTATGCAGAACCAAAGGCTTGTGGCCTTTTTCAATCAGGTGTTAACGGCTTGGGCCAAGCCCAAGTCAGTTTACGAGTGGGAGTTGATGGCGATTGTGTTAGTCATTCAGAAATGGCGACCGTATCTCCTCGGAAGATATTTCATCATTAGGTCTTACCAGAAAAGTTTTAAGTATTTGTTGGAACAGAGAATGGTTAGTGAGGAGCATCAAAGCTGGCTTTCCAAGTTAGTGGGTTATGACTTTGAAATTCAATATCGACCCGGAGAGGAGAACAAAGCAGCAGATGGGTTATCCAGGTGCATGGGGGAACCCCATATCGCATTGCCTGTGCCCTGGGTGGTTGACTAGGAGGCACTGAGGAGAGAGAGTGAACAGAATGCAGGCCTGAAAACATTAGGGAGGAGATGCAGGAAATAAGGACAGTTATCCAGAATATTCAGTAGTGGGATTGAAGTTGCTTCATGAAGGGCGATTTGTGCTTCCAAAGACCTTTTCTTACATTCCCAGCTTATTACAGGAGTTCCATATGGTAACCATGGGGGCATTTAGGGGCCCAAAAGACATATCGCCGGTTATTTGTCGAGATGTATTTAGAAGGGTTGCAGAAGGATGTTGAAAAAATGATGGCTAGCTATGATATATGCAAGAGGTACAAGTATTTAGCTATGTCTCCAGGAGGGCTCCTCCAGTGGTTAGCTCTGACAGAAAGAGTGTGGGATTCATAGAAGGGCTTCCTAAATCAGAAGGTTACATGACGATGTTAGTGGTAGCGGACTGATTGAGTAAATATGCTCATTTCATCCCCCATCACCACCCCTATACAACATTATTATTAGTACCAACAATTTTTATGAGGGAAGTAGTGAGACTTTATGGAATGCCAGAATCAATTATATAATATAGGGACAAGATCTTCCTAAGCCAGTTTCAGAAGGAATTGTTCAAAATACAGGAAACTGTCTTGAAAAGAAGCACTGCTTATCATTCTCAGACGGACGGATAGACAAAGGTAGTCAATCGTAGTGTGGATACCTATCTGTGGTGCTTTATATCAGATATACCCAAGTTGTGGGCCAAATGGTTGGCTTGGGCAGAATATTGGTATAACACGTCTTATCATTCAACATCGCAGAAAACATCGTTCAAAGTGTTATACAAACGAGATCCGACTTGCTTGATACTATGGGCAAGGTGGCACACCAGTGGCTTCAGTAGAACAATACTTGGAGGACAGAGATAGGATCTTGGGGGAGCTGTTGGGACATTTGTTGAGAGCTCAACTAATTATGAAAAAGAAGGCATATGCACATAAGTGAGACATACAGTTCGAGGTGTGGGACAAGGTTTACTTAAAGCTTCAACCCTACAGACAGAAAACCCTGGCATGCAGACGAAATGATAAGTTATGCCCCCAATATTTTGATCCCTACGAGATAATGGAGCGAATAGGGGCGTGGCTTATCGCCTACAGTTACCATTATCGTCAACCATTTATCTCGTATTTTATGTGTCCTAGTTGCGGCGAGTGATAGGAGAGCATATTCCTTCCTGGACACTTCCCTTGACCTTGACATAGGACATCAAAGTGTTGTTGGAACCACTGAATGTCGAAGGAGTGCGACCGAGAGTAACGGGCAGCAAAGAAGTGTTGATTAGGTGAAGAGCCTACCGGAGCATGAGCCACATGGTAGTCCTACCATACTATGTAGCAACAATTCCCTATATTCCACCTTGAGGACAAGTTGGGACTTTTGGGGGGAGTATTAATACGGTGAAAGCTGCAGGGGTCCGCACCAAGCGGACCTAGGAGCCATTGAATCGGCTAATCCAACAAATTGCTGCCTAGTTGGGGTTGACGGACAGAGAGGGGGAGTCAGCTAAGTGGCTGGGGCCCAACAGAGAATTTAAATATTATATTATGAGAAAATCAATTAGGAAATCCTTTCCTAATTGAATTATTTTCAAATTGAGGATGGAAACATATTAGGAAGGAAGCCGATTTAGGAGGGAGGAAGGAAGCTTTTTTAAGTCCATAGTAGGGTTTATTTTATTCTTTTGCAGATTTGTTTTGTGCTATAGTTCTCTTGTGTTAGGGATCCTAGTGGCGTCTAGGGTTTGGGAGAGAAGATCCTCCTCTTGAAAGAGGACCATTGTATATTGTTTTTGTTCGTAATTGATTTTCTTATCAATAAAAATCTGTTTTTTTATTGAATCTCTTGGAGTATTTTGCTGTTTTGGATACCAAGACGTATCATTGTGATTTGATATTCAATTGAGTTTGTAATCTTTATGATGATTATTTTCTAAAAGAGATTTGTGTTCGAAATTTTCATCTAAAGTTGTAAATAATTGTCTATATTAGAAATTTTTGGCTGTGAATTTGACCTCGTGTGTGTGAATTTGTTCTTTTCAGTTGAAATTTGTGGTAGTAAATCTTAGATCTCAAGATACCCGATATTACGGCCTTGTTTTATTTTGCATTAACATCTGCATTATTCCCGCTTAGAATAATTTCTTCATAAGAAGTACTTCAACTAATCTTCTAAGCACTCGAAGGGATCTTGCTAGTAAGCATCAGCTGGTGGGACCCATAATTCCCTTTATTCTCTTTGTTTTCCTTGTAGCAGATATGTTATCGTAAACGTGAATGTTAATACATACAACTGTTTATGCTCATTAAGTTGAATGAGTTACCTCTGATCTTATAACTTCTAATCATGTGAGATCTGTGTTGGTAAGTTGATCCATCTTTTTGATCCAAATCAATATTCCTACCAATCCTTAGATTAATTAGTTATAAGCTCATATTAGTTATTGTGTAATGGTTAGCGTGCGTTAAGTGATGAATTGGCTTTTTATTAAAATTGTTTCAGATCTGCAAATTTTCATAAAACTAAACAGAACCGTGAAATGATACTCTATTAATGAGTTAGAACCATTGCTCTGGTATAGAACCAGATTGGTTTGATTTGGTATAATTTGGCAAGCATCTAGTCAAGCTAGTTGATAGTGCATGTGATGGATTGGCGGTTGAGCCGATGGGCCCCACTAGGGTGGGCAGGTCGCAAGAGAGACAAGGGGAATTATTTAGGAAAATTTTAATTACAATTAGGAGGGAATTAATTATGGAAAGAAATCTTATTTGAATTTCAAATCTGAGGAGGAATTATTCAGGAAAAGCTCAGGAGAGTTAATATTCATTATGTAAAGAGGAATTAATGGAGAATTGTTTATGAAAGTTTTAATTACTATTGGGGGGATTTAATTAGAGAAAGAAATATACTTTGAATCCAAATATGAGATGGAATTATTTAGGGAAAGGAGGCTGATTTTGGGGAGAATTCAGGGAGCCTATTTAAGGCTAACTATGGGGTGATTTCAGATTATACTTGATTTTGCTTAAATTAATTTTGCTTAGGTTGAGTGGGCTCTAGCTGATGGCTAGGGGTTTGGGAGAGCCGGATCTTCTTCTCCAATTGAATATCCAACTGTATTTTACGTTTTTCTTCTTAGTTCTTTCAATAAGAAAAGAGTTTATGTGTGTTCTTTTTCCTAAATTTCTTGTGTCATTCTCTGGTTTTGCTAAAATTGCATCAACTTCCTATTAGCATGTCATTGAATTTAAATAACGCATTTAGTTAACTAATGCAGTGCTCCAAGTACTGTGAGCTCGTCATTTTATGTATTGCTTGTTTTGTTTTAAAAAGAGTTTTAGTCAGCTTTATCCTTTCATTTTGCAATTTCGTAATATTTTATGTGTCAATGATTGATTATGATTAGATAAACATGCACTGGTGGGAGTTAGCATGACGATTTGACATTGGCTGATGAGAGGAGATTGTACGTTTTATAAAATCATTAAGTTTGGTTTAATGTAATATAAGTTGTGTTGAAAACCACGCTCTCCGTTAGAAAATAACAAATTCCTGTTTGTCCGCTTTTATTGCCTGCCCTTCTCGTTTTCCTACTTTATTGCCCTCTTCATCAACCCTGTTCAACATTCCCTGATTTTCTTTCTACTTATGGCTTAATGTCTTGGTTAGCCTTTGGGAAATTTGGATCTTGAGTTTGTTGAATATGGGCATTGTCTGACTTTTTTGCTTGTTCTTGAAAACTTCTTGGTACCTGAGTCTCTTTTCTAATGAAGGTTGGATCTTTGTAGTAAAAAGTGTGAAAATCCATTCTTCTATTTTTCTGCTTAGTTGATTTTTCTTGATTGCATGAATGCTATGATTTATCTTTATTGCTTGAATACTATGATTTTGTAGATGATTCTCTGATTCTGGGCTCTTACTTTTTTGAATCCGCTGGTCTCTGCAGTTTTGAAGAGAGGCTAGAAGGCGAAACTTGGTTAGGTTTAAGGTTTTTGATTTCTGATTCTACTTTCATTGATCTTGTCTGCTAGTTCCTGAACTCTTTTGATATCCTTCTATGAAGCACATTAGGGGTACCTCTTCAGTTCATGATGGCTTCTTCAGTTTCTTCATCCCTTGGGAAAGTACACTTTCCCTGTGACAAATCCTATTTAAAGTTCCCCTCCATCAGGAGGAATTATTCTTAACTAACTTAGCAAAAGTAGAGTTTGGCGACTGAAGCCTGATCCAGTTCTGGCAAAACTCTTAAGAATCTTGTTACCTGTTTCTATTTCACACAGGTCTGCAGCCTCTGTAATTATTGTTTTTCCTTGAAAAGCATAGTTACCTTGCTTTGACACGTACTTGGAGTGGATATAATGCTAAAAAGTGCTGTTAATAGAGCTTTTTTAAACAACATTTTGGTTCAGGTGCTTTCATATTCTCCTTTTTTTATTCCAGATCTTTCCCATTTACAAAATCTGTGTGGATGATTTGTGCTTCAATATGTACTCCTAAGTCATCAACTTGATCTATTCCAAGAAGCCGGTGGTGCTGGTGGAGCGTCTCTTATGGAAATTTAAAGGAAATTGAACAATTCGTGTCAATGGGTTCCATGTTGCGGTATAATGTGCAAAACTGGCGCTTTAATAATTCCGGGCAGCGCATTCTTCATTATCCTAACTTGTTTTTCAACTTTGAAGTCATTCTTGTGGGCTTCCTTGCAAAGCTTCAGGGATACTTAGTTATGGGGTACTGGTTTCTCTTGCCTGGAGTAATGAATAAATGAGAGTGTGCCATGGAGAGTATTCACAAAGCATCATCATCTCGTTCGAGTACCAACAGAAAACAACAGTGCATTATTTCCTTTTAATTGCTGTGCGCAGGTATTTAGTATGTTTGGGCTTCTTCTTTCATCTTGAAGAAGGTTGATCTTCTTGGATTTATCGAGCAATATCAAGTAAGATAACTGTTATTCTTCTTGCTATTTGTGACCATTTAATTGCTATTTGTGTTGTTTCAATTGTAATTATTGTTCTTCATTGGAAAGAATAACCATCTTTGTACTTTGACTTGAAGCTTGGAGTAGATCTAATCTTGAAATTTAAATTCTCGAGCAGTGGAAATGATGTTGAAAAGGGCTGTTAATGGGGCTGTTTTAGGCAAAGTTTTGTTTCTAGGGGTTTCATATTCATACTAGTCAGTTTTGTTTTGTCTTCATCATTCCCATCTACAAAACCTTAATGTTAATTTATTTCTTTTGATTGTGCTTCAATTTGATGCACTCCAAAGACATCAAGAAGAATTCTCTTATTATCAAGGATTGAAATTTAGTGGTTTTAAGATCTAGCACACGCATTTGAACAAAATGCGATGAATGAGTTCATAAAACAATAGAATGTATAAAGCTATCCATGTTTCCCACCCCCAACCCGGGCGTGGTGTAGAGATAAGGAGAAAAATATTAGGACTTTTTACTGCTTTGTCTCCTTTTCCATCCACAAAATGACAAAACCTTGATGTTGATTTGTTTTCTTTTGATCACACTTCAACTGGACTCACTCTAAAGACATCAAGAAGAATTCTCTTATTATATGGTGATTAATTTTAGCTGTTTTAAGATGATGACACATGTATCTTGAACAAAATTAGATGAATGAGTTCATAAAACAATATAAGGTAGAAGGTATGAATAAGCGCCATTGCTTGATCCTTTCTCGTGTTCATCATTTATCTTTCAAGCAGCTTTTCTCTAGTATTTGTTATCAAACTTTGGCTTTGGAGTTTGAGGGAAAAGCTTGAGTTATGGCATTTAAATATGGAAGGGTTTGATGGAAAGGACGTCAATTATTAGAAGATGTAGGTCAAGGATTAGCTTTATTTTAAAAGAAATACACCCACCTTTCTTTTAGATAAATCCCAGTTGTAATGAGTCCAGAATTGGAATCTTCTTGATAGACATATGTTGAGAATTATATGCTTGTCTTGCAGGAAGAACGGGGCCTTCAATATACGATACAAGTGGACTTCATCTGGAGTTATGAAGTCTCTATGATAAATGCATGAGAAGCCAGTCGTGGCGAATAAAGATATCTAATGAAAGTATTTTTCAATTTGAGGATGACATAACACTACGAGAAATTATAAAAATATTGATGAGTGTATTCTGTCAAAATAATTAGCCGATTATTGACATAGGGCTTCAAGGAAAATAGACTCAATGGTGAACATTTACTTACCTATGGATTTTTCACTAACTTTTAGTTGGTGAGTTTTTTCTTGTAATTAATTGGTTACCTCAATAAATTAAACAACCTAACTTTTATTCTCCTTTTATTCTCTTTCACTAATTTTGCCAATTCGAGCCTCTCATTGGTGTTGTCATCGATGCGCCACCCCCAAGCCTCTCATTGTCATGCACTTCTCTTCTAATCTCTTTGTAATTGCCTCAAATTTAATTTCACTGAAATACCTGTAAATTTGAAATTTTGGTTAAGTGAGCACTACGGCGTTGGGGTTGTGAAGTGCTGTGATACATAGCTCTTGGGTTTACAAGGGTTTGAGTGAGCGTAGCGACGTTGGGGAGCATAGCGTTATATCACAAAAAATATTTTTTTAATAAACCAAAGCCATTTATACAAAATCCACATTCTACCATTCCCTCCCCATTCTACTTTTCATGTCAAGTGAGAGAAGTGAGAAGGGGAAAGAGGAGAGAGAAAGCGGGCTTTGGATCGGTATTTTTCATTGCTCTAGTTGCAAAAAGTTGCTTTGAAAATGATAGGTAACCTTAAATATACTTTTGTTTCGATAATTTTGAGTTCTCTTTTTTCTTTCCTAAAATTGATAAAAATATAATATCTTATTTTAGTAAACTTTTACCATATAACTTTTATTATGTCATAGATATTTTCACCCGAAAATGTTTAGACAGGTTTATATTGAAATTTCGACAGTTAATTTTGCACATGTCAATTTATTTGAAATGAGCAGAACAATACTAAGCACAAAATGATCAGGAGTGTGTTGACCTCTAACTACCTCACGGTTCCAGCAACCGTTCCCACTACCCCACTCAGATGAACCTCTCTCCTTCTCATCTGAACACTTATGCGTAGAAATCTCTCTTGTTTTCCCCATCTCCCTCAGCTGCAAGCACGAAGGACCCTAGCCGAAGCCGAAGGCGGTGGACTTCTTCGATCACGCTACATGTCAAAGCCACCCAAGCCCCTCTTGCTCGATCTTCGTATGACTGTAGTCAAAGCCAACGTTGATCGATCCAATCCACGCGTCTCCTTTACGCAAACCCGACTGCTCGCACGACCGCGGCTCCGTCTCTCTAGCCTGATCCAACCCCGAATCCCATTCACATCAACCCGCAGACCCGACCCTCCGTTCCCAACTCCAGTGCCAGACCTAGCCTCCTCCTGTCTCCCGATCTCTTTGTGCCACAAGAGGAAGACCCGATCCCAATCAAACCCTGCATGTCTCCGCTCTAATTCAACCCGAGCCAATCTAATCAGATCAATTTGATCCAATTACAAGTTTAAAAATATATATATTTATGTATACATTAGTATGTTATATGTGATAATAATAATAAAGAGTGAAAAAGAGAGAGCAACCGGTAATCGTCGATTTTGAAGTCCCTGCACAGTCGATCTTATATCCGACCAGCATGCACAAATTTGTAGCCCACGTGCCATCGATCTTTGGTCTGGGAAGAAAGATCTTTTAATTTGAAGACATGCATCTTTGTATCTTTAGATTCGGGCAAAGATGTTCAATGGAAAGCCCTGCACAGTCGTATCTTAGATCCTGGCGGGTGGAAACTAAAGGCAAGTGCCTCCCAACCTCTCACAGAGAGGGAACGTTTGAAGGCTGTCAAAATTTGAACAAATAAATGAACGCACCAACTAGAATCAAAGATAGTTAAAAGAACAAATAAATAAAATTTAATCAACCCATTAAACAATGAATGTACAATATTGCTCCAAATCATGATATTTTCAATTGCTTGGTTAGGTTTAAAATTCTCAAAATAGTCTGCTTGACAATCACTCCTTTTTAGTAATAAAGTTGAGGATAACTTCAAGAAAGAGAACAAGAAGATGGAAAACAAAATATCATGGAATTGATACTGATGAAAATAGAGGGGCTGAATTGGCTGTGTAATAGCACTAGGCCTTCAAGCTATACAACTCTATATCGAAGGCCATTCTTCTTTGAGAAGTTGTTGCCATCATTACCTCAATCCTTTTTTAAAGGAACTCTGTGTTTGATTGCCAAATCCTCTTGTTGAAAGTAAGCATCAAAGGAACCAACACCATTATTAACTTGACGATTGAGATCTCATGTATCTTTCAAGGATTCATAAATAATATTGGAGGTGCTATCACAACTATTATGAAAATGATTTGTGAGAACCAAGTTACCCATTTTGTCACAAAAAAATTGTTTAAAGCATGAGAATGCTAATATGGAGTATCATGTTCATAATATTCATCATCATTTCGGACTCTAGATTTTATGTAACTATACTACACTATATTTTATTTGAGATTTATACATATTGAGTGATGTTAAGTATAGTGAGATGTTATTGAATCATTTTCATGTATTTTAAGCTTTCACTATGCATTTGTGTCACTCCGGGTTATGAATCATATTGGCTCTTGATATCTTTAGGAGTTATTAAGTCATGTCATTCAATTCATTATATTTTGAATTTAAACATTTATTCATATGTATGTATGACAAATTTCAACAATACATATGCATGTATTGTGCAATGCCACTTGAAATTCCAAGTTTTTTGTACTTTACAATGATTTAAAAAAAATGCCAACTATTTCATTAGCCGTGGACAATCTCATCTTGATAAGTTAAATATAATATATGAAGACAAATGACGATAGAAAAATTATTGACAGTGTTTATTTCCATAAACCAATTTATTATTATTATTTTTAAATGATTTTTCTTTTTTACATTTTTTATCATTTAAAATGACAATTTTTATTGAAATTAATTATGTGGAGGGTTATTTGTTTCGTTCAAAATTTCAGCAGTCTCTCGACGTCCCCTCATCGTGATGGGAGGTTAGGGAGGGCACTTGTCCTTTTGGATTGGCTTAGTCGGATCAAATCAATGGCAAGGACTTTGGGGGAGCGAATTGATCAAGTCTTCTATCCACTCGACTAGATCAATTCGACGGGCAATGACTTTGAGGGACCGAATCAACCCCGGGTTACCTACGGTCTTCTTCTGTTGTGGTACATATTGTTTGCTTGCTTTTATTATTATTATTATATTAAATTATATAATAATAATATGAATGAGTTCAACTTTCGCCCAAACTTCTGGTTGCTGCCCCCAACCATCATCTCTCAGCTCCCTCTTGACATGTAGATTGAAAAAAAAAAAAATTAATAAATTGCATCATAGTCTCAGTCATAATATCTCTCCCATTATACTCTTGAGATGTAGTAAATGATCCAAGTACAATCTAATTGTGTTTGGCTTTTTTAAAAGATAAGCTCAAAATATATTTTCAAGTTTAGCACATTTTCATAAGGAACAAATCGAAACATGAGTTGTTCAGTAACATTGGACTTTTTTTTTAACAAAGTTCAGAGTGTGAATAGTCATATCATTAGCAAAATCCCATAATAAGGTCATTCCGATGCATGAAGTTGCTTATGGATTGATGGTTATTAAGAATGGGGAATAACCGCCATTGTTGATCTCATATCTAGTAAATAGGAAAAGCATCCATAGTAGTGAAGGAGAAATTGTTATGTGCAGTCACTGGACCGTTCGGAGACGAATCAGGATACATCATGCCACCCGATACATAGCGGTACATAGTAGTACACAACAAAATGGTGATGTGCCGCATCCTGATCGCCTTTGGACGGCATTTGGTGACTGAACGTAATAGTTTCTCTATCCATTAGAGGAGTTAAACCAGACTTTGATTTCTCCATATCCACCCAGAATGGAACACCATTTGACAGATAAAAAGAGGAAGTCTTTTCAACGGAGTCTTTGCGAAATGGATACCTATTCATATTCTCAAAAGCTTTTTTTATATCTAATCTTGACAAGACCATCTGTTATCTTTTTTTTTTTTTGAGACAGGGAGTATCGGCCTTCGGCCACTAATCTCCCCGGTCGACCTAGCGGACAACCCACCCCATACTCATCCGGGCCAACACTTAAGGCTTTTCACGAATTGTCATGGGATTCGAACTCGGTACCTGACCTATGGCCAGCCAGTTCTTCACCACCAAGACAACCCGTGGTGGGTCTGTTATCTTTCAATCCTTACAAACTTAGCTGAAGTGTACACGCTTATAAGTAACATGCTATTCACGGCATTTTTGCCTTTTAATGATGCGAGATGCATAATAGAGAAATTCTAAAGCTGGTACTCTGTCCCTTTCCATGGCATACATGCGAGTGACAGCTTTACATCCATGTCTTCATTCATGCAAACAAGCAAAAACTCCTTATAATGGACTTAGTGACGTTGCAGCCTTAATGAAGAATTATTTAAGCATTATTGTTGCATCTGATGATCCATGAATGTTTTCCATGTGGGAGATGTCATGAATGACAACGAAACATAGCATGTGGTGGATGACAGAGATTTTTTATACTCGTTTGATGATGTAACTAGTGTGATACATCTTTGTTGTGATCTCTCTTAATAGTACCTCAATTGTATCTTTGTGGAGATGGATGACCCCCGAGGTTTAATGGTTGTCAGCAAGCAATGCTGAGTGTTGTCAGCACATAGGAAGATGTTAGCGGAATATAGTCCACTGCATCTATTCCATGGAAAGGTAGGTAGAAACTGTCTTATGGAGGAATGTTTGTATAATACAGCTGTGAGAGGTAGCAGGATAAGGACATCCTTCAGGTAAATTGTTTGCCTTGAAGTATGTGTTGATACTGTGGTTGAATGGATAAAATGTCTTTGATTAAAGTTAAATGTGAACAAGGCTTCACTGTCTCATGTAATTAGGTGGTCACAAATTGTTATTTATCTGGACCAACTGTACTGATAAACAGGATGGATTGTGTTGAAGAACTCGACGAGTATTGAATCCATTTGAGACAGAGGAATCTTTGGATCCAGGATTAATATGAACTTAATTAGGTGGTTAGTTTAATCGTAGTGGGAATAAACAGAAGGAAGAGATAATAAGACTTGAAATAACAGTGAACAAATCCATTAATGGCTGATAGAGAAAGCTCAGAGACTTGAAATTGTTGAGGTAACTACTCCCAAAGCATTCAACACAGAACTTGACGCCAGTATTCAAGACCCCAAGAAAGCTCAGCGAACCAGGGGAAGGGAATTGGGACCAGTTCATATTTATAGATTGTGAAAGTGATATTTTGATCTTTTTTGCTAAAATCCTGAACATCATATCAAACTATTTGTATCGACCTCCTGATTATGGATCATTCTTTAGGCATTATGTACCTTAATGAGATCAAAATTAAGTAATCTTGGATTCATTGGGTTCTTCTATTTGAGATGCTTGTTTTTATTACAAGTATAAAATATTTAGAGATTATTTGATTTCTCAGATATATTCATTAGTTTTCAACTATGAGAGTTTGATTTATGTTCATTTGGATGCACATTAGGATATCTTTGATGTTGTTGGATTTATCTCTTCTGAATATTTATTGTGACTGCAAGTTTATTAAAATCAGAGTTTGAATGATATTAATTTTAGTTAGAAAATTTTAATTAATTTAAGTATTATATTTGATATATCATCAAAAAATTATCTTGACCGGGCACGGAGGTAAAATCAAGTTGGAAACTTCCGAGATACTTCCGAGATTAAATCTGGGACCATTCAAACTTTTATTTCAGTAAACTTACAGTCGAATTGAACGTCTCGAAAAGACAAAGCCAAGAATATCAAATTCAACTCAACCCAACTCCAAATGGGATCAAAACGAAGGCCCGAAACGCATTTGGAAGGTTCAAACTATTAATTGAACTTAATTTCCATGAATAATTCAGAATGCAACAATATTAAAATTTATATTTAATTAATTGAAATTTTTATAACATTTCAATTTTAATTGAATTAAACTTGATTTTGTTCATTTCGTGCAAACTGTCGGACCACTACAAACAAAATTCTGCAATGTGCTCTAATATTAGTAGAAATAGTACAATATGTAACCAATTTTACGAACGGTATGAGAATTAAAGTATTACTCTTTTAGAAGCTAAGCCTTTTCATATTTTTTACTTTTATTTTTCTCCTTTTGAAGAATGAGATATTTTGCATTAATCTTCATAGGCCAAAACATTTTATCCGGTTTAAAAAATTATAGCATCGACCTATTTGTAACTTTTTTGTTTTGCTTTTTAATAGCTAAAAATAATAAATATATTAATTTTCGCTAATTTGAGAATCTTAAGAATAGTTTAATTTATTTTTTAAAAATAAAAAAAAGTAAAAATAGTTAAAAAAAAAAACAAAATTAAATATATGCAAAAAAAAATCTTAAATAGGCTCTAAATAATTGCAGAAGAAACCAAGAGGAAAGCTACGGTATTAAAGAAGCTCAATTAAGTCCAACAAAATTTTCTCAGGAAAAGGGAGACATTGACAATGACCGGCACTGTTCATTCTGCCGCTTGAGAGATCATACTATTCTGAGTTGCTCAAAAACTATTTTACTCGATCGTCCTTTTTCATATCTGTAAGCAACAATTTTGTTTCTCTTTCAAGACCACAAAGCCTCGGGATTTTGGCTCTCTTAGGAATGAAAGGCTGCAATTTTATTAAAAAAATATTTGTAAAATATTTTAAGGAAAATGTAGAAATAAATTGACAAATGTAGACCATAGCGGATCTCTTTTAGATGCTTGTAAATAAAAAATTCTGTTTGCAGATAATTAAATAAATTTATTAAATTTTATCATTTGATCGCATGAATTTTAAACTTTATAAATGCCTGAAATAAAAAATAAAATTGTGTAATTTTTTAAGAAAAGCTGCAAATCTACAAAGTCTAAGGCGTTCAAGAGCAATAATAGCTTTGACTAACTCATCATGGCATTGCAGGGAATGAGCTGCTCTGATCAATTGGGATCGTGCTTGTTGTCATTTTTTTATTTTTTATTTTTTTTCTTTGTTGAAAGAGCTGAGGTCCTAAACCCAATTATATTAAACATGAGAAAGTAAAATCTATGGGCAGAAAAAGCTATTGAATTATGTATACTTGAAAACATATTTTATTTAAAGAGCATTTTGATTTGAATTCCATAGATTTGAGCATTTTTAAATAAATCATAAATTTATCATCATTGATGCTGACCGTTGTCTACCCGTCATCGCCGACCACCTCCATCACCATCGTTGGCCATCACAAGCCAATATTGGCTCCGCTACCAACCACTTGCCACTGCTTCCACAGAGGTGAGGCCTATAAAAAAAAAAAAATCAATCCAAAGTTAATTAATACTTTGTCGACAGCTATGTGATTGAGACTTTGTTAGGGTTGTCTTTCTTATTGCTTCTTAAAGCAACTTTTTAGTATAAAAAATAAAATTTTTGTATTAAAAAGTTGCTTTAAACAACAATAAGAAAACTGTCCCAAACGAAACATAAGTGAATTAGTATTTGTGTAATTGTGTAATGAGGGTATAGATCCAACCAAAACTTAGATTGAGCAACTCATCATTGCCAAGACCCTGTAAGAAGCTAGTCATAAAAGCACAGAAACTGCAATGATAATCCAACAGTAGAGTGCTCCAAAAAAAAAGTGTTCATGCACATGCAGTCCTTAAAGAAAGCATATTTCACAGGGAACTACAAGGAAGATCAACAGAAAAACTAGAAGATAACATGGAGAAGAAATAGATCTGAAAATACCTATCCAAAACGACGGAGAATCCAATTGTTCCACTATATAGATTAATGAGAAAAGACGAAAAATAATGAATTACAGTACCATCATCATAGCTAATCATTTGAACCAAAACAACTAAGCAACTCTTAACCCCATTAGGCCACTCATCCTTCCACTTCAATATTCTCATTATGTAAGCCACTCGCATACTAACTTTAACAGCAACAGCAGCTGCAGTGATATATCACTTTTGCCATATAAGCTATCATTTCCTGCTCTTCAAATAATAGCAGACACATTGAACCAAACTTATTTGATGAAGCACAGTTCAGGTATATGTTGAAATAGTTTTTTTTTTCCTTTATAAAAGCCATATGAATTTTCCCTATTTCATAAAGTTTTTCAATATCATTAATTAAAGCTCAAAATAATTTTTTGTAGGACATTGAGCAAATTAAATCAAAAACACAAATGCATATATACATCATATATAAAAGCTTCAAAAACTCCCACCCAACTGGCCACAAGAGTGGTTAATGATGTATAGCCAACAAATTTGAAAGAGCCTAGTTCCTATTCTATATGGAGGAGGTAAATGATTTTGTGTTTAAATTAAACTTTATGCATCATTACAGGGGCAGATCCAGCTTCTTTTTTCTAGATGGTCAAAATTTTAATTAATTAGACATCAACAATAATAATAACAAACATAAAATAAAAAAAAATAAGAAAAAAAAAACAATAACATCAAATAGTAATAATAACAAAATAATTTTTTTTAAAAAATTAAACAATATAATGTTATCAAATTTATAAGAGTAAATTTTTATCATTTATCTTCCAATTACATATTGGGAATGTCAAATGTGATTAGGAAGAAGACGACTGGGAGGCGGCGACGTCTTGAACATCGAATGCGCTAATTGTGAAAGCGGTTGCGAAGTGCGAACTTGCGGGATGGACAGAGACGCTTAGTATGATAATATTATAATAAATATGTTATTTGGGGGAGGGAGGGGGGTGCACATATCAAAAATGCCCCCGCTAGTACATTATTTATTTTTTTAGGGTGGGCATTTGTCCACCCTGACATCAAGGGGATCCTCCCATGGGCATTAGTTTCCAATAAAAGTTATATGAAAGGTATAGCAATTTATCTCAAGATGATATGTACTAAAAACCTTGTAATAGTTTGATTAAAAGGAAAATGAACATCAATATTTCTACTAAAAGTCAAGCCAATAAAGGTCATCTTCCAACATAATATATATATATATAGAGAGAGAGAGAGAGAGAGAGAGAGAGAGAGAGAGAAGTAGAGACTATTAATTAGTGTGGTGTCTGGACCGTCCGGAGTCGAATCCGGACGCACCACATCACCCGGATGCACCAGGCCCTAGGTGATGTGGTGCGTCTGAATTGGCCTTCGGACGAACCCGGAAGCCCCACGTAATAGTTTTCCAGAGAGAGAGAGAAGAAAATTATGGTTGGGTATGCATGTGAACCGGGAAGCAACGCACGTACTTTGCCATGTTACAAATGTTGTTTTGCTGACTTGAGAGGGCCATTGAATTATTGGTTGTATGCATAGGTTAGCTAGCTTAGATATATAGCTCTTATCTATTTCCAGCTGCATGATTGACACAGCCATTCAGGCATTTTGGCTGTGAACATGCAATGTCTGATAGCTTCTGTAGTATCTATATTAATATAGAGCTCACCCATTGACAAGTCTTTTTTGTTAGAGTACACCTTAGATTGCTAGATGCAGTACAATTTTTTGCATTTTGGCACTTGCAGAAGATGATATTTCTATGAAGATCCTTGTAAGATAAATTTAAATTATATTGGACTTCTCCTTGTTGAAAGGTTTTTCATGAAAATAAGAAAGAGCTTCTTTATAGGATATGTTATTTGAGGGTGAAAAGAAGTTTTTTCAAAATATGTTAAGTTTAAGGAGGGTTTTGCTGAAATGATGAAGAAAGAATTCCACGAAATCAAATACGTAAGATTTTAACTCAAAATCTCTTTATTAATAATCAAAATTCTGAACCAACGGACTAAATTAAGTTGCATTAGGAATGACTCAATTAATTAATTGATCAACTTTTATTTTAGTTGAATTTTAGGTCATCATAGGAATGACTCTAACGACCTAAAATTTAAGAGAAGTAAAAGTGGGTAAATTAATTAATTTGTCATTGATATGCTAAAACAATTCATCGGATTATATATGAATCTTAAAGTAATATTTGGATTAGAAATTTTTTGAACTAAATTCAGGACTATCAGAATTTTGATCTCGATAAGAAAAATCCAATGACTTCAAAAGTGGTTCAATACGAGTCTTAATAAACTCAAATCAAATATTTGAAGCATGTTTAAAAATATTGAGACCTTAAGGTTAATGATCTCTAATTATTACATTGCTTGTAGTTATATCAAAAGTCTCATCGAGATGAATCTAATGAGTCTAGATTCAATTCAATTATGAGGTCATTAAAACACTTAAATGATGATTAAATTAATGAATTTTAATTGAATGATTTAATATGGACAATATGATGGAGTGTCAAAGAATTTTGGCTAAATTTATTAAAATGTTACTTCTAAAATCCTATAAATAATTCAGCTTCTCTATATGAAGGGGACCTTGATTTGGATTTGGAGAGGAATATTGAGATCTAAAGAACTAAGTCGTCACCTGTTAACCAACCAACATAACTCATTTCGGGTTTAATTTTGAGCTCGAACTTGCCATCATTTTTTATTTTCCTTATTCAATTTTGATACTTTGAAATTATAGTCCACCTTTTTTTTTAGGGTGGTTGTGCCTAAATGTTGCATCATAATCGACTTTTTCTGCATGCGAAATAAATATGTGATCAATTTGAGGAGGATATTAGTTTTCTTTTTATTTGTAAAAAACGGTGCTGTCATTTCTGGAGTAAAAGGGATATTTAATTATTTATAACCAAAAAAAAGAAAAAAAGATGTTGCAATCTCTATGTCATTTATTTTCAAGCTATTTTTCATGAATGGTACAATGGCGACTATATATATTTCTTAATTTTTATTTTCAATGATAATTACTTATTTTCGCGTTGAGCATTTTTGGAAATTCAGTAAATGTTATAAAATGGGTTAGCACGGGACAATACAAACTCTATAGTCTTCTTTTGGAGAGATTATTATGTGCGGACACTTGATGGGAAGAACCGTTTGATTTTGTCTTTGTGAACAATTAAAATGTAGCATGAACAGTAAAAATACAATTATTGTTCACAGAGATAAACCGGATGTTTCTCCCACTCCGATATCTGCACAAGATAATTCACCCTTTTGAATATGTACATCAGTCAATAAGTAGCTTTTAAAGTACAACTAAACACTTTAAGAACAGTGAAAAGGCTTCTTCATCATATAAAATTTTCTAACACAAGAAAGCAATTTATCAGCGCAAAGAAATTAAAAATCATTAATTCATTTAATTGTATAGTTGATGGTAATAAATAATTACATGCATTAGAGGGCTTGGCAGTAATTTTGAGTAATTATGGTCGAAAATTTGAAAAATAATAAACTTGGATTATCAAAAAAATTTGACCTTTTTCTTTCAAATCAAATTAAACCAAATTTTAATTTGGTCTTGTTGTGGGTGAGAATATACGCGGCGATAAAGTAAAAGAATAAAGCATTTTAACAATATACATATATCTGGCACACCAATAGGTATTTGAGAGAGAGAAGAATATTAGAAGTTTTTTTACTTGGAAAACCCGGAAAGCGAAAAACTACGGGGCTTGGCCCATATGAGAAAGCTTCACTAAGTTTAAATGAATTACAAAGTTTGATTAGCTTCTTTTCTTGGAGACGGTGGAATTACAATAGATAAGAGAATTGGACGGAAGCCTGTCGATAGTTGACGAACGAGCGGAGGTCCGGCGTTGGTTAAGTCGGGAAGAACTCCGACGGTGGTTGATAAACGGGCGGAACTCCATTGATGGTTGGGAAGAATTCCGACAATGGTTTGCAAATGGGTGGAACTCCGACGGTGCTCGGGAGGAACTTTGGCGGTGGTTGGCGAACGGGTGGAAGTCCGATGGTGGTCGTGATGAACTTCTTTGGTAGTCGACGAACGGGCGGAAGTCCGGCAGTGGTCGGGAAAAACTTCAGCGGTGGTCGGTGACAGGTCTGCTTCTAAATTCCTACCTTCTCTTCCTTTTCTTTTTCCCCCTCTATCATGTGAATAATGGGGGCTATTTATAGTTTTTTAGAGTGATATGCTTGTAAATATGGGAAAGATCATGGCGAAAATGTGACTGGTTTGAATGGATGGTCGATGTTGATCCTCTTGATCGTTGACCGTTTATTGGTCATTTGAATGCCTTAATGATTTCATAATTTGGTGATCTTGGGCTTGCTGAATTTGTCTCATCGAGCCGCTCGATTCGAATATAAGCATGACAAGTTTAGAATTTGTTTAGAAATCCAAACTATGGTTTAAACCTTTCAAAAGTTCTTTGAGTCTTTGATTAGGACCCATTTGGGCTCGGATTGAGTCGAATTTGGAGTCGTTGGGTTTGTATTTTCAAGAAGTTCAATTTGACTAAAAGTTTGCTAAAAGCGGAGTTTGGATGGTCCCAAATTTAATTTTTGTAGCCTCCAGGTCTTGTTTGCATCAAGATTTGCTCCTTATAATGGCTATTTTTGGTGACATATCAGGGTTGTTTACGTTAATTTTGGATAAAACAAAAAATAATAATCTAACTTGTTTATCCTTTAACTTAAATAACATATATATAAAAGAATCTCAAATAATAATTATTAAAATTTATAATTAATAATTAGTCTTCAAATTACTCATCTATTTGTATGAATTTATTAATTTAATATTTGGAGAAATCAATATAATTTGTTTAATTTTGTTTTGATCTGTTTTTATAAAAATCGAACTAGTATGCAAAAGTAAATAATAAATAACTAAATTAGATATTATAACCGCTGAAAAAAATAAACTGAATAAAATTAATTTGCTTTAAAGTTGAAAAGCTGTACAGGAAGGCTTTCTTAGATTGAAAGTTATTTTAAGTCATTAACAATTAATACATGATGATGCTAATTAACTTAGGCTTTGTGTAGGAAGGCTTTATTATTACTTCTTAAAGTAGTTTTTAAGTATGAAAATTAAAAGTTAAAATTAGGTCGAAATAATTTCTAAATCCAATAAACAAACGCAAATAATTTTAATATGTTGGTTGGAAGCATTGGGTATCAAATAAGAGATTTTGAGCTCGAAACTTGTGTATATAATGGGTGTGATAGTTTGTTTTCATTGGCTCAAATGTCCCAAAAATAAATCCAATGAACAATTATGTGTGATACATCATGCAAAAAATTATCTTGATCAGGCACGAATCTCGAGGCAAAAATAAAGTTGGAAACTTCAAAAATTAAATCCGGGAGCATCTGAACTCCGATTTCAGCAAACTTACAGTCAAACTGAGCGTCTCGGAAATACAAACCCAACGACACCAAATTTGACTCAATCCAAGCCCAAATGAGTCTAAATCAATGACCCAAAGCGCTGTTGGGAGGTTCAAACCGCAATTTGAGTTACGAACCGATCTCCGATTTTAACGAGCTTATACTCGAATCGAGCGGCTCGACAAGAGGAATCCAACAAGCCCAAGATCACCAAATTATGACATCATTAAAGCCTTTAAATGTCCAACGAATGGTGCATGATCAAAGGATTCAATATCGGCCGTCCATTCAAACTACTCCCAATTCGCCCCTGATCTCACACCTATTTACTAGTCATGCCACTCCAAAAAAATTATAAATAGAGCCCTCATTCTTCACAAGATGGGGAGGCTAAGAGAGAGAAGAAGAAGAGAAGGAGGAGAATCAGCTCCTCGACCACCGCCGGATCGGAGTTCATCCTGCCGCCCGAACACGCTGGGATTCTGCGTGATATTCGGGAGAACGCCGGAATTCTGCCCAACTTTCACGTGATGCTAAAATTCTTCCCAATTAACAGCAGAATTCCCTCCTGACGCCGAAACTCCGCCCAAGTGAAGCCGGAGTTCTCCTCTGCTACCAACAGACGTTGAACTTCTACCCGACGTCGGACATTCACTCTTCGCCAAGTTTCTACCCGACGCCGGACTTCTACCGGTTATCAGACTTCGCTGGACGTCTATGCGAAGATAGATTTCTTTCCTTTATTGGACGTCTACATGACGTCGTCCTTCTAATCTTTGTCGTTAGACAACAATTCTCCTGACCTCCGTCGCCAGCCGACTACGGTCCTCCTGACTTATGTCGCCTGCCTACTACAATCTTTCAGACCTCCGTCGCCCGCCGACTACGGTC
>NW_021319806.1:765208-776603 GCF_001605985.2 Dendrobium catenatum
CCCATTTTTTTTTTTTTTTTTTTTTTTTTTTTTTTTTGGTTTGTTTTCTTCCGTCGTCCTCAAATGGCGTCGTCTCCGACATCTTCTACTTCGTCTCCTACCTCCACAGCGATCAAGATGGCTGATACTCCTATTCCTTCCCAGTTAAAATTTCTGATGACAAATGTGAAATCAGTACTTAATATTCAGCTTACCGCTGAATCGTATCCTCTTTGGAAGTCCCAGATACTGAAACTCTTCACAGCTAATGGGTTTGATGGATATTTAGATGGATCTACTCCTACACCACCGAAACTTATTTCTTCTTCTTCCGGTGTTCTTCAGTCCAATCCGGAATATTGTACCTGGCTGTTAGTAGATCAAAACTTGGCAGCTGTGTTATATTCTACAATATCTCCCACTTTTCTACCCTATGTTTTGAACTTAAACTCATGTGTGGAGATTTGGGAGACCATCGCACGCCGATTACAGTCTACCAATCGCTCCCGGATTCTTCAACTCAAAAATGAGTTACATCATCTCAATATGAAAGATAAGTCTATGATTCAGTATCTTTCTGAAATCAAAAGCAAGGTTGATGCAATAGGTTCATCTGGTTCTCCTCTTCCAACCGAAGATATAATACTGTACACGTTAAATGGCTTGCCTAGTTCCTATCAGGCTTTTAAAACAGCCATTAGAACGAACTTAAATCCCATTAATTTGGATGACTTTTATTCACTGTTGTGTAGTGAAGAGCTCAACCTCGCTACTGAATCCATGCGAGAACTTTCATATACGACAAATACTGACTCTGTTCCGGCGATGTATGCGCAACGTGGTCGAGGCCGCGCGCGTGGGACTCGTGGTCGTTTCTCCTCACGCTCAGCTCGTGGACGTGGCTCCTCTGTTCGTTCTCAGTCGAACTCATTTTCTCCAACGATTGAATGCCAAATTTGCGGCAAACCAGGGCATTCAGCTTACAAATGCTGGTATCGCGCCGATTATTCTCTGCCTCCACCAGTTCAAGCAAATGCTGCGGACTTCTCTTCTACCAATTCTGATTGGATTCTTGATACTGGGGCAACGTCTCATCTGACTTCAGATGCCTCTCAACTGTCTCATACTCAGCCTTACAATGGAAATCAGCAAGTTATGGTCGGGAATGGAGATTTGCTGCCGATCACTCATACTGGCAAAGGCTTGTTACCTACACCTACTCGTAAGCTCCGATTAAACTCTCTTCATTTTGTGCCTCGCCTCCGTCGCAATCTTCTTTCTATTCACAAACTAATTAATGATAACTCTTGTTCTGTTCTTTTCGATCATTCCGGCTTTACTATCAAGGACCAGATGACCAATCAACCACTTCTTCACGGCCCGTCTCGTCGCGGTCTCTACCCAATCTCTACTAAGAAACCTGCTGCTGTTCTCGACACTGCCTTAGTTGCGCTTGCTTCGTCCGCTCAACTCTGGCATCGACGTTTAGGCCACCCTTCTTCTCCTGTGTTACAAAAACTATACAGATCTATCCCCAGTTTGTCTACTGTTAATGCTTCGTCTTTAACTTGTAATGCTTGTGATATGTCCAAAAGTCACAAGCTCTCTTTTTCTCCTAGTCTTTCCCGTTCTACTACTGTTTTAAATTTAATTCACAGTGATGTATGGGGACCATCTTCTGTTATATCTTTACAAGGTTTCAAATATTATGTTATCTTCATTGATGACTTTTCTCGTTACTGTTGGCTTTATCCTCTTAGAGCAAAATCTGATGTTGTATCTGTATTCTACAAATTTAAGCAACTTGTTGAACGCCAATTTGATACTAAAATTAAACATTTTCGTTCCGATGGTGGTGGTGAGTATTGCTCTAATCAATTCAATTTATTTCTAGAAAATTGTGGTATTATTCACCAAATTACATGTCCATATACGCCAGAACAAAATGGCTTGGCTGAACGCAAGCATCGACATATCATGGAAACTGCTCGTGCTTTACTCTTTGATGCTCATCTTCCTCGGCATTTCTGGCTTCATGCTGTTCAAACAGCTGTTCATCTCATAAATCTTCTCCCATCTATCTCAAATAAAATCTCTTCCCCCCATCAAACTCTCTTCAAAACTCCACCTGATTATACTCATCTAAAGAGTTTCGGGTGCCTCTGTTATCCATATCTGCCTTCTCAAGTACATTCTAAACTTCATCCAAAATCTTTACCCTGCATTTTTTTGGGGTATCCTCTGAATACCAAAGGATATATTTGTCATCATGTCGAATCCAGTAAAACTTTTCTTTCAAGGCATGTAAAATTTATTGAACATATTTTTCCCTGTTCCACAGATCTTACTTCCACGTCTGCATCTACACTTCCTACTAACCCCACATATATTCCACCCCTTTCTCTCGTTCCTACCACTATTATCTCTACCTCTACTCCCTCTTCCAATAATTCTCCAACTCCCAAAATATCCAATTCTTCTACTACTCTCCGATCTTCCTCCAGTAATACTGATCCTGCTCTACCAAATACAAGCTCTTCACCAACTACTGCATCTGACCATTCCGCTCCATCTGTTGTTCCACAAATTTCTTCTCATCGGATGCTTACAAGGTTTAAAACGGGTAAGTTAAAGCCTCGCCAAATAATCAGTATGGATACAGTTCTCGTCCCTACCGATCCTACATGCTATACACAGGCTGTTAAACAGTCACATTGGCGCCGAGCAATGTCAAATGAATTTGAAGCTTTGCAAAAGCAAGGTACGTGGAAATTAGTACCTCCATCTCCATCTCAGCATGTCCTAGGGTGTAAATGGATATATAAAACTAAGTTGAATTCGGATGGTATTATTTCTCGTTACAAAGCACGCCTTGTTGCTCAAGGGTGTAATCAACAATATGGATTGGACTATGATGATACTTTTAGCCCGGTAGCTAAACTTCCGACCATTCGAATTTTTCTTAAGGTTGCTGTCACCCTTCAATGGACAATTTTGCAATTAGATGTGTCAAATGCTTTTCTCCATGGTAAATTAACTGAGACAGTTTTTATGAAACAACCGTCTGGATTTATTGATCCGCTTTATCCTGATCATGTCTGTTTATTACAAAAGGCTATTTACGGTTTGAAACAGTCTCCAAGGAAATGGTTTGAAACATTTTCTTCTTATCTGCTTGAGTATGGTTTTCTTCATAGTTCCGCTGATCCTTCATTACTGTTCTACCACAAAAACAATATCAGTTTGTTCATCCTAGTGTATGTGGATGACATACTTCTAACTGGTAATCATGCGGATACTATTCAACATCTCTTATCCAGCTTATCTACTACTTTTCACATGAAGAACCTTGGCAAGATTTCCCATTTTTTAGGCATGAAGGTTACTCATGTTGCTCACGGACTGCACTTATCTCAATCTTCATATGCTACTGAGATCCTCACACGGGCAGGTATGGCTGAATGTAAATCCATTTCTTCTCCAAGTCCTACAAAGTTCTTCAGTTTTTCGGTTTCGGTTTTACCTCCTGCTCAAGCTGAGTTGTTCCGCCACATTGTTGGCTCTTTACAATATCTAACTCTTACAAGACCTGATATTGCCTTCACGGTTAACAAGCTTTGTCAACATATGCATCAACCGCTTGAGGATGATTTTAAATTACTCAAGCGTCTTCTCCGATATGTTAAAGGAACTTTATTTTTTGGATTACCAATTCTTCCGGGCAAGCTTGAGTTATCTGCCTTTTCGGATTCCGATTGGGCGGGAGATCCCTCGGACAGGAAATCAACTTCTGGATATTGTGCTTTTCTTGGTGAAACTCTTATTTCTTGGCAAGTTAAGAAACAAAAGACAGTCGCACGCTCTTCGACTGAAGCAGAATATAGAGCACTTGCCACTGCTACAACAGATCTTATATGGTTAAGGCGTCTTCTACATGAGTTTCATATTGACATTGCGAAGCCTACATTTTTATTTTGTGATAACATATCTGCCATGGCCATTGCAACTAATCCTATTTTCCATGCACGGACTAAACATATCGAGATTGATTTTCATTTTATACGTGATTGCATTAAGAACAAAGTCATCCAACTTTCTCATGTTCATACTCAAGATCAATTGGCTGATGTTTTTACCAAGCCATTATCCATTCCTCGCTTTACTGATTTGCGGAACAAGCTAACTATATCGGAAGCTCCTGTTAGCTTGCGGGGAGGTGATAAGCAAGCCGCTTAAATAAGTGCTTGCTCTTATATTTGCAATGATGTCTGGTACAGGAAAGTGGAGCAGCTATTGCATATGCTCACATGACCAGATGCTCTATTAATCACCGCTACTTTGTAACTAATTAATCTCAGCCGCTGGTGTCTCTGTCTGGAGGAAAAATGAGTCTCTATATGTATTAGTTACTGTAGTGCAAAGGATGAATGGGGGAAAATGCTTTTACCGAAAAACTGTGTTCTGTTCTCTCTTGTTTCCATTCTCTAACGATTGTTTGCAGGTGCTGTATGGATCGATTTCTCTTCAGCAGTCAAGAGATGAATTTCTACATAAAGTGCCCTAATATGTATCTATTAGGGTACATGATATATTAAGGCATCAAACAATGGTGTCACTTAGGTGGTCGTTGGCATAGGGTTAAGGACATCTTTTTGTGCCATAAAAACTAAACTTTAATGACATATAATTTTGATGGAATAGCCTCTTTAATGACACCTGTAAGGTGTCCTTAAAAACAAGCTTTTATAACATCTTAATATGTTGGAAATTGTTAATAAATATGACAAATATTAGGTGTCATAATAGGTTATAACTTTCCTAATGCATTTATTTAATGGAACATGTTTAATAATAAGGCATATTTAACTTTCCCTAAGATATATGATATCCCAACACTTCAATTTACCAAAATAATTTTAAAAAATTCACACTATTATATGCCTCAATATATGCTTTACTCAATATAAATTATATTAAATTATAAAAAAAATTATGCCAACTCATAATATTTCAATTACAAATACTTAATCTCCAATCCAATTTCTAAAAATCTCACATATGAGAGTTTACATAAGTTTTTTCTTTCAATTAAAATTTTATTTCATAAATAAAAAATTACATGAAATTTTCACCTTAAAAAAGGCTACTTCAAGCTTCATATATGTACAGAATCAATCTATTATAATAAATATGATCACAAAATATTACATGAAAATTCAAAAAAGAATAGCCCTTATCATGAGGACGATTTCTTTATTCAATAGCAACCAAATCTTCGAATCTCTATTTCCACGCTTCATTGTCATCCACTTCTGCTTGTGATCAAAATGATAAATTGGAATCTGTAATCTGAAATCATGAAAAACATTTTTACATTAATATATGTATATTTTCATTCCAACAAAATCTTTTAAAATGTTTGTTTACTTCTAAACAAACTAATTCTATAGTAAGACAATATTTCACAATTCTCACTAAGTTTATGAATGCTAAATGGTTACAGCTGAGAAACTATGAAACAAGAATAGCCTATACCTACAACTAGAAGCCTCATTAAGTTCTTCAATATCATTAAATCCAAAAGAAGATGTAGCTCCATCTAATTAGTTAACATATAAATATTATAAAAAGTAAAGAAATGCAATGACTGAATTACTCAAATATAAATATTGAACTTTACCACCTATCTCTGGGCAACTTACGCACGTCTTCTTTCACCCCTTCGAAACCTTCGACTTGATCATATTCCATGTTTACACATTTATTGGGTTCGCCTTTCAGCTTTGAGCTTACTGCTATCTTTGGCCTTTCTTCTCGCTACTATGCAAAGATGATACATTTGACTTGTTAGAGTTCTGTCTGGAAATGTTCCCTCGACTTGAAAGTTCAGCAGCAACTCCAGCAACTATGCTAGCTAGCCCTATTTGCAGATTTCGTAGCCACCTAAGCAGCGGAGGCCAACACAAGAGATGTTGAATCCACGGTACAGGCCAGCTATGCCATCTGATTGAAGTGTCTTCTTGTATACATCAACCAAGCCATTGAATTGCCGCTCTCCACCCTTCTTTGCTGCCTTGGAATCATTAGCCAAACGGGTACGAGCATAATCCAGAGAGTAGAAGCCAAGTTGCCTGCAAACCACTTCCAATAGCCATCTCTATCCTTTTTAAAGTTGAACATTCTCTTGAAGTAATCCTTGAAGGCAAAGTTCAATGCCTGCAAGACGAGGTTATTAATAAAAACATAAAATAATTGCATGTCTAATTGTTCATCAATGGATTACATCAAGCCTCTATACAACATCTACTGGGATATGTTTGAAAGTATGCCTCATCCAATTAAAGCATATTTCTCATCATAACATAGAATAACAAAGCCAAGTAAATTTCTTAAAAGTCCTTCAAGGTTTGCTGAAAAAAAAAAATCATCAAGTTGTGAAGAAACTGTAATAAAAAATGCACAGTATGTTAACAAAAAATGCTATCAATGCCTGAAATCATCGAGAGCACTATCCCAACTAATTGAGCATGGTTTTGTGAAGAATTTTCTTGAGAAATGCTGCCTTTGTGAAGGCCACAATCTTTTGCCTTTGCATCCTCCCACCACCACCTTCCTTCCCTCTCGTGCTGACCCGGCAATACGGGTCTCGTGCAGGGCTCGCAGCCTATAGACACATAAACCTCTCATCATTTATAGAAGATGAGTATGGTGTAACTTGTAAGTACTTATTGCATAGGAATTTTCCTCAAAGAGTTTCTTCACAGTTTCATTATTTTGAGTAACTTTTAGAACTTTAGATAAAGCCAGCTCTTATTTAAAAAAAAAAAATCATACGTAAATAAGTTTTAACATTTGATTTATAATTTATAAAGTGGTGTCGTTTCCTTACATTCTTCCTATTCATGTTAAACTAGATTATGAGTTTACACATCTGAACTGATGTCATCAAGCTATAAGATGAATATCAACAAATTGCCTATATATCTCTTACAGTTTCTGAAGCAAGTGTCCTTGGACAACTTACAACTACTTCTGAGAATCGCAGTACTAAGAGAATTCGCATTGGGAAGATCCGGTCCTAACCTGTCATGACAAAAATCATTTAAAGTAGTTAGTATAACATAAAATATATTGGCTAGTCTTTTCTCGCAAAAAAAAAAAATCAGCGCGCAACATAATATCAAGCTACAAGTTATAAACATCAAAGAGAAACAACTCTACCAACAAATGATTGATGAGTAGGAATCCACTTGAAAAGTCCTTACCTGCTAAAGATATTTTGAGAAGAAGCCCGTACAAAAAGTTTGTTGATTTTTAATTTTGTTATCTCCATAGATAAAACATCAGCAATATCTTTTGCTTCAATAACAACATTGTTCACTTCAACCAACATAAGAATACAATTGATTGCTTAGAGTTCTTTCCTATATATCTGAAGTACAAAAGTAAGAAAACTTCTAACCTTTTTACCGGAAAACAAATGCTTGTAAATGAGAAGCATGAAATTTGCTTGCCACTCTACTTTCTTCTTGTATGTTGAGGCTATATATCCCTGACTTTAGAGATTGGAATATAGTTTCCCACTAAAAAAAAAAAACTAAGTAAAATAAGTTTATCATCGTATGTATATATACTGAAATGCATATAAAAAAGAGAGAAACTAAGAAGAGAGATGAATTTCAAAAACACTTTTTAGAAACTAAGAAGAGAGATGAATTTCAGAAACACTTTTCAAATGAAAATAACATAGAATGTGCCATATCTTCGCATTAAAAGAAATAGACTAAAGAAGGATATATATTCATGCTGGATGTATATATATAAGCTAACCTGTAATAGTAGAAGTTAACATAAAGATAAAGATAAATTTTTTGAGAAATTGAATAGTAGAAGTTAACATAAAGATAAGGACAATTTTTTTAAGAAATTGAATAGTACCAACCACCATAATTATTAATTCAACATAAATTTACTAACTTGTAATAATAGTTTCCCCCCAGCAGCTAAAGATCGCAATCCTACTGTATCCTGAAGAGAGAAGATACAAAAAGAAACGCAATGGTTGTTAAGATGAATTTCCTAGGGCATGAATAGGAAAGAGGAAAATTAAAAAAAAAAAAAGACAAACAAAAAAACTCCAGTGGCAGACCTTGCTCCTGAAAGAAACAAGGAATTGTGCAGCAGGATCCTTTTTGGTTATGCTGGAAATTGTATCAGGGAACCAACCAGCACCAGGTATTCTTTGTCTAGACACATGAAAGCCGGGATGATCTCTAGCACGCAAAGATATTACAAATCCATATTTTGGATATTCAACAGATTTCATACCAAGTCCCTAGTTAGAGGATAAAATTAACTCTAAGTAGGTATCATTAGCCTTTCCTTTCATCATTGGATGCTGCTTCATTCCTGTTTCTAATCTGTTATTTCATTTAGCAGTTTCATTCAAGCTTTATGATTTGGATCGTAATGGTTTTATTGAGAGGAAAGAGGTGAATTGGAAATGCTTCAATCAACTTATCTGTTATTTCAATGAAATATTTATCCAATGTTTGGATCTCTGTAGCATATCAAAAATATAACTCCATTAGTAATCCTCAACTTCTCTATTTGCTCTTATTAGAGATGTTGAAGGGTTATTGCAGCAGGAGATGACTGTGTGAATCAAGTATGCGGCGGTACACATACGTCATCAATGTGGTGGTTATACGTGATGGTTTCATAAAATTAAAAATGCAGAGAATGTAAAGCACACAAGTCAATTTTTAGTTTGTTCGGCTTCATCCACACCTAGCCAAACATACGAACTAGGATTCTACTCCACAAACAAATTTCCTTCACACCAAGTATGCGTGGAGAAACACTCAACCTAAATACACAAAGCTAAATTACTATAATTTTGTAATACAAATTTAAATTAAAGACAAAATTCAATTGCTGCAACACATGAGATCCAACAATATATCAAATCAAAATTTAAAATGAAAATAAAATGATGTAACAATGTAATGCCGATCCTCATGCAACACATTGCTTGTGAATGTTCTTGCTTATATATCTCAGAATTAAAGATGTTTTGATTCTTATTTAAAATTGTAATCTTAATGAGAATTTGAGAGAGAGCGAGAGAGGAGTAATGAGAAAATGTTCAAACAATTTTTCATTGCCCTCCTATTCAAAAATAATTCTATGATTTAAAGGCATTAATTTCTTTAAAAAAATAATTAATAGGTTATTTAAGAAATATTCAAATGGTTCCTTAAAAAAATATCAAATTCAAAAGAAGTCGCAAACCCACCACTGTTTGTCTTGGTGGTGAAGAGTCGGCTGGGCAAAGCCTAGGTCCCTGGTTCGAATCCCTTGGCAAGCAGTGAAAGTCTTAAGTGTTGGCCCGTGTAAATTGGTGTGGGTTTCATGCTAGGTCGACCGGGGTTTACACTGGCCTAAGGACAGTGCTTCCTCGTCGCAAAAAAAAAAAAAAGTCGCAATTTTAAATAAAACATTTAAAGCATAATTATTACTACGCAATGACATTGGAAAGAATAATAGGAAATAATATTACAACATTTATATATTAAGACTTATTGCTATAATGATTTAGTTATTTTTATATTACATTCCATATATAAAAATCATTTAAATGTTATGTAGCCAATTGGGCGTAAAATGAGTTAATATATTCTATATATAGCATATAATCATAAAGAAAGGTTAAATCATTAATATGATTTAACATTAGGCCTATTGATTGTTAAAATCCTATAATAATGATAACATACTGCAATGTTCAACAAACAATTTATTACAAACCTTTTAAAATATCAAATTTTACAAAGGAAGGGATTCACAACATTCTACTTCATATTTGAATTACATCTTAATTGTAGACAAGCAGCCCATAAAATCACTCATAGACACTTTCTTCAGCATCCAAAATACCCAATTCAATATTGTATTCTCATTCTCGAAAGGGAACATAAAATTCCTGTGGGAAGAATAGAACAGATATATACAACAGAGAATAGAAAATGCATTAGTATAGTTCTATCGGATTTTCTCCAAAACAAAATGGCAATTGTAAACCCTTCGAAAGACCATATCAAATTGTAGACACCAAAGCAATACTCAACAAAAATTTGCTATTCCCTGCATAATTCATTAGGACAATTAGTTCTGTGCTAATTCCACCGGAAGGTACAACATGAATCTGCTCATTTCTACTATCACACTACTTCAAAACTGAACCCAGACAGTACAAAAAATCAAATCAAGATCAGTCACAGTATTACTACAAATATGAACTCATCAAAAAGAAATACGATCCAAATAACGAGAATTTAATACATTCAGTGCTCTAAGGATAGAAGTAAAACCTGCAGATATGTATAGTCAAACTCTGTTGGTGTATCTGCATTTTTTTTATCATGATCTAGATGTAATAGACTAGCGACTTGATTCCTCTGTTGACCGCTTTATTCTTTCTCGAGCTTGACCTTTTCTGCAAGTATAGTGTTTTCAAACTGCAATAAAAAATAAATGTCTGATAAATAACCAGTAAATGTTGGCAAAAACTAACTCAAGCCATACAACATAAGGCAATTATGAACCTTTCATATTTCAATGCTCACAGAAAAAAGCAATGTCAGAAAGTATCAAGATACAATAAAGGACCAAATTTAGAGAAAAAAAATTTGCAATTAGATATAGGCTTATTTGATAAAGAAATAACACATCTAAAAGAAGAAAATTATCATACATTAGAAACTTAGGTTGCTTTCAATTACCCCCAGCAAACTTGTAAATATTTATAATCTAATCAAGTATAATGCTCACCTTCATAATAAGACGACCATATTGAATCACAACTTCCTGCTACTAGGCACCACCTAATTCAGCCATCAAAATAAGTAGTTTACTCTCCTTTTTTACACATAGAACGTTATCAAAACTACAAATCCAATACGAACAATAAATGCTTCTAGTTAGTTTACATATAAACAAATGTAAGTGTTTTATCTATATTTGCATAATCAACTATAATACTCAAGACATTATCTTTTCCACATGTAATATACATGAACGTGGTGCAACGAAGGATCAATTAGTAGAGAAATGTAAAAGAGAAACCTTAACGAGAGCCCAAAAGTCTTCAAATTGTAATAAAATAACTAGCAAAGCTTCAAAGGTACATGAATATTGATAAGCTTCAATCAGGGAAAACTTTTCAAAAACATTAATGATAGTAACTCATATCAATAGAAATATTTGGTGGATGGTATTTTAAAATTAAAAAAAAAAAAAGCACACTATGAAGGCTGCAATAAATGAAAGAGAATTTTCTGTCTCAATTATAGAAAAAACTAACATAAGGAAAGATGATACTACACAAAAAAGCTGAAGTTAATTTTTCCTTCTG
>NW_021319806.1:776703-784951 GCF_001605985.2 Dendrobium catenatum
TTTGGAGAGGATTCAAACCAGGATATTACAATTGGACACCCTATGGAGAAACTTCATTTAGAAATGACAGTGGATCATATTCCCTCAATGTTGATGATGTTAATGATGATATGGAAGGCCTATTAAATGATGCATTTGTGTTTGAAAGTATTACTGCAGATGAACATGAAGAAATAAATAAACCAAATGCGGATGCTGCAAAATTTTATAAGTTGATAAGTGACTCACAACAAGAATTATTTTCTAGATGTAAAAAATTCACAAAACTTGATTTTCTTGTTAGGATACTTCGACTTAAATGCATCGGTAATTGGACTCAGAAATCATTTAATATGTTGCTTTACTTGTTAAGGGAAGCAATTGAAGATATTCGTGTACCAAAGTCTTATTACGAGACATAAGATATTCAGGATTTGGGCTTGTTATAAAAAATATGATGCATGTCGCAATGATTGCATTTTATATTGGGGTCCTCATGAATTTAAGAATAAATGTGATATTTGTAATGAGTCAAGATGGGTTGCAGAAGATAGCACTTCAAAAGATATATCAATTAAAAAAAATAAAAAGGTTGCAGGAAAAGTCATGTGGCACTTCCCATTAACATCAAGATTGCAGAGATTGTTCATGTCATCTAAGACTGCATCATATATGATATGACATAAAGAAGATCGCATAAAAGATGGTTGCATGAGGCATCCGGCTGACACTCCAGCTTGGCAGCACTTAGACTACCAAGATACAAATTTTGCTGCAGATCCTAGAAATGTACGATTAGGTTTTGCATCAGATGGATTTAATCCATTTGGGACAATGACTTCAACTCACATAACTTGGCCTGTTGTATTGATGTCATATAATTTGCCACCTAACCTGTGTATGAAATCACAATACATAATGCTTTCTTTGCTTATTCCTGGGCCAACTCAACCTGGAAATGATATTAATGTTTATTTACAACCGCTTGTGGCTGAGTTAAAAGAGTTATGAGAAATTGGTGTATAGACTTATGATACATGTTCTAAGGAGAATTTTCAAATGCGAGCTGCATTATTATGGACTATAAATGATTTTCCATGTTATGCTAACTTATCAGGTTATAGTACAAAAGGGAAGTTTGCATGCCCTACTTGTCAAGAGAGTACATGTTCTGAGTGGTTACATTTCAGTCGTAAAAGATGTTATATAGGACATCGGAGGTTCTTAGATCACAATCATCCTGAAAGAAAAGATAGTCGATATTTTAATAGTTGTGAAGAACATGAGACAATACAACCACCAATTAACGGATCCAAAATTGTTGATATGTTAAGAAGTATAAATGTGAAGTTTGGAAAGAAAACACCTGCTAATCCTAATTTGCCTTCTAATTGGAAGAAGTTTAGCATATTTTTTAAGTTTCCGTATTGAGAAAAAAATCTTTTGCGCCATAACTTAGATGTTATGCATATTGAAAAGAATGTATGTGATAAGATTTTGGGTACGTTATTGGATCTTGATGGAAAGACAAAAGATCATTTGAATGGACGTAAAGACATGGAAAAAATGGGAATACATCCTACATTGCACCCTACTTGTACTTCATCTGGACATACTCTTTTACCTGCAGCATGCTTTATAATGAACAAAAAAGAGAAAGAAATTTTCTGTAAAGTCTTGAAAAATATTAAAGTGCCAGATGGATATGCATATAATATTTGAAAACGAGTGCAACTGAAACCATTGAAAATACTTGGATTAAAGAGCCATGATCATCATATAATAGTGCAAACAATTGCTTCCATTATGCTTAAGACGAGTCTTACCTAAGTCAGTTCACTCTCCTTTAATTCGTCTAAGTCATTTTTTTCAAGGTTTGTGCTCTAAAGTTCTTCTCCCAATTGAGCTTCTTATATTGGAAAAAGAAATCGCAATTACACTTTTCCATCTTGAAAAGATATTTCCTCCTGCTTTTTTTGATATCATGGTGCATTTGACAATTCACTTGGCCACCGAGGCAAGGATTGGAGGTCATGTATATTATCGTTGGATGTAACCTATTGAGATGTTAGTAATTATTTCATGTATAATTATTTCTTTTATCATAAATAACTTTAATAAAAAATTAATATCATTTATCAATCAAATTTTTTAGATTTTTGGGGAAGTTAAAGTCATATGTTCGAAATAGAAGTCGTCCAGAGGGATCAATTGTAGAAGGCTATATTGCGGAGGAATGTTTAACGTTTTGTTCTTTATATTTTGCTAAGCATGTGGAAACAATGCATAATCTACTTGGAAGAAATTAATTGGATGAGAATGTTTTGAATGAAGGGCTTAATATCTTTGCAACAAATGGCTGGGCACTTGGAAAGAGAGAGGTCAAGATCTTCAATGATGAGACACTCACAAAAGCACATCGATATGTCCTTTTCAATTGTGAGGAAATAGAGCCATATGTGAGGTAAAAAAATAGTCCAATAATACATATTTTTATTTTTAATATAAATACTATTATTATATTCTTATAAATTTTATGTTTATATACAGTGAACATTATACTTTAGTCAGAAAAATGATAAGATAAAAAAGGTCTCACTATGGAGAGCATGAAGCTAAAAGGGTAGTTCAACAAGTTTTTTATGTGGAAGATCCTATTGATCCTACATGGTATATTGTTGTTACAACATCACCAAGAAGTAATATTGATAACATTCACATAAACACAGATGTTGATGACTACTTGCAAAGTAAGACTTTGACTAAGTAATATTTTAGTGATGATGAAGTTCAGTGGACTAGAGATGAAGTTGATGGCATTCTACTAGAGTAATTGATTTGTGTGCTATTTATTTTATAATGTAAAACCCTTTTTTATTTTACCCTTTTTTATTCTTAAATCATTAGATCATTATATCAATCTAATTGGTATGCAACATTTTGTGATTTTATGTGTTTCCTATATGTGTTTATCTAAACGTTGCATTTTGTTTTGATGTATTGAACCTTATATTTTTTTAAAAAATATTTTCTTACACTTTAATTTTCTCCATAGATTATGTGAGCAACATGAGTTATTAATTGTATTGTTTATCTTCTATTAAACTCTACTCACTTATATAGATATTAAAATGATTTTTAAGAAATGCCAGCACACACCAGAACACATGTTAGAAATACATGATGCAGAGAACAAACTGAAGTTGAAATATAGATGTTCCGACAAATATCCTTGAAACTTATGTTACAGGTATGCCTCTTATTTAAGATATTGTCAAAACTTTATATGCTTATTTTTCATTTGCATTATCTTACTTACAAGATTTTAATTTTAAGATATCTTTTCATAGCAGGTAGAAGCAATGAGGAGCAAAAACGAAAAAGAGGTCCAACCTATATGTGTAGTATTTGGGGATATCATGCTACCCAACATGGTGGAGAACGACTTGTTGTTAATTTTAATAAATATGGTCAACCTATTGGGCAAAATAAATCATTATTTGTTGAGTTCTTAGGAACTATTGCTCGAAATAGGAAACATGCACCAATTGATATAAGAAGTTGGGATAAAATGCCGAAGCCTTTAAAAAAAATATGCTAGAAGTTGTTAAGGTATTTATCTTCATAATATTTATACTTATTTTGTTTGATTTAAGTTGCATGCACAAAATAGCAAATTTTTTTGGATATAACAAATAAATATTTTATTTTTTAGGAGAAGTTTGAGATTCCCCGTGCTTGTGATGTATGGGTTCTCCAATCAATTAGGAAGAAATGGAGAAATTGGAAAGCAGACGTTAAATCTAGATATTATGATCCAAAAATGTCTACATAATTATAACTATGTAATGTGCCAAAAAGAATACTCAAAGATCAATGGAAAAATCTTTTAACCTATTGGAATTCAGAAGAATCAAAGGTATATTATTATAACTTTTAAATTTTAAAGTATTATTCATGTTCTATTTTTTTTAATTCATATTTGTGTTTAGTGTATAAGTGAACGAAATAAAAAAAGTAGGTCGAAAAAGAGTTTGATGCACATCACTGGAAAAAGGAGTTTCGGTCAAGTGCGTGAAGATCAGGTAAAATTTATGTCTATGCATATTTGTGCCAATATGTGTTTTACATAAATTTTGAAGTCAATTATTATTTTCTTTTAATTATTTTTTACATTATTTATGTATTTTTTTAGGAGAAAAGCATAGGTCACTCACCAACAAGAGTTGAAATGTTTGAAAGGTGTTACACAAAAGAAGGAATTACTAATAGTATTGAGGCTTGTGAAGCTTTGGTAAGTACTTATAATAAACTACTTCATAAATTAATTATAAAGTATACAAACATTTATGTGAAATAGTTAATATTCATTATATTTAAGAAAAAATGAAGAAAATAAGAAGTCAAATATCTCAAACAGAAAATTTTGGAAAAGATGATATTTTCTCAAAAGTTCTTGGAAATGACAAGGTCGGAAGAGTTCGCATGTATGTATTTAGTGTTACTCCTTATGTTGCATGGGGAGAAATCCCAAATCGACGTAGTGCTTATCGATTAATAGAAGGTTACAAAGAAGCTTTCGAAAAAAATGGAAAAGCAAGTTCAAGAACAGGGTGAGGTAATTGCTAAAATGAAGTTGGATATGCAAAGTTCACAGCAAGCTACTAATACCACCCCGTTAAGAGCTACTCAATATTCTCAAAATGGTGATGTACATTCTTTCAATAACAGTACTCTTATTCAAGTAAGCAAATTATTACTTATGAACTTTTATAGTCATATTTTTATCTTTCATATGTTGTTACAAATATTTATGTTAGATCTTATGAACTTCATATATATAGGTTGGAACTAAAGTGGCAGTCAAAAGTGTTCTTGATTCTTGTTGGCAAAAATTTTAATTTAGGTTGTTCGTAATGATTACTTTTTTATGTTATTGACTTTCTACTGCATGAAGATTGGAATTTATGCTAATATTCTTTGATGCTTTCTCATTTGCTTGTTCAATATTTTTTGGAATATTGTTTATGTTATTTCTCAACCAAGAATGTCTAATTCCTAATCACAAATGTGATTGGAGATGTTAAATTGAGCACTTGTTTGGAAATATATATCACTGCAAACTATAACCTTATTTGTGATAGAAATTGAGGATTTTATATGATAACCATAGCTCCCTTTGTAGAGTTAGTGTGTGGGTTTTCTCTCTTTTAGGAGTTGAGGAGCAAGCATTGAGAAGTATTCCGAGGAAGCTCAAAGTGGAGAACTCTGATGGCTATGCATTTAAACTATATTTAGTTTTTGCAAAGAGGACTCGTTACAACTTACAACATAGATTTATAAAGTTCTATATAATTGTATCTGATTTCTACAGCTCCCTAACACAATTCGTTCACATTAGTTACCCTGTAACATCTTTGTATTTTCATTTTTTTTTATTCATGAATCAGGAAATGTGTGTAGAACATTCTAGCATTGCTTCTTTTTCTTTGTTTTTATGAACTAATAAAAAAAAAAAAAACTCGATACATTTTTACAGCATGCTGGAAGACTAGAGAGCCTGCACCGTATCTCCACCTGGCTCGCACTTTTGAATTGGTAGAGCAAGAAAAAGGCAAGATAAAAACTTCTGCTATGTTTTGCAACATGTTCAGAAGGTCTGTTGAGAAAATTTTTATTGTTTCATTTTATTTCTCGCATGAGATTTCATTGCTTTCACAAGCAGTTGTTATTATTATTTGTTTATGCTATACAGTTTGCTTGCTTTGTCACCTGGTGATGTGCTGCTGGCAGTATATCTATGCACAAACAGGATTGCTGCTGATCATGAAAACATGGTTTGCCTAGCTTCTCAAATTGAGGGTTTTTGTTTTTTATATTTCTTGATGTAGAAGACATTCCTTTCATAAAACAATTGCATAAAGAAAAATTAACTTCAGCTTTTTTGTGTAGTAGCATCTTTCCTTGTGTTAGTTTTTTTCTATAATTGAGACAGAAAATTCTCTTTCATTTATTGCAGCCTTCATAGTGTGCTTTTTTTTTAAATTTTAAAATACCATCCACCAAATATTTCTATTGATATGAGTTACTATCATTATTTTTGAAAAGTTTTACCTGATTGAAGCTTATCAATATTCCTGTACCTTTGAAGCTTTGCTAGTTATTTTATTCATAACCTCATCTTGCAGGCATTGAACTTTGCCTTCAAGGATTACTTCAAGAGATTGTTCAACTTTAAAAAGGATAGAGATGGCTATTGGAAGTAGTTTGCATGCAACTTGGCTTCCGGAGGTGCCACTGGTGCTTCTTCCCTTCTGTTTGTCTACTCTCTGGATTATGCTCGTACCCGTTTGGCTAATGATTCCAAGGTAGAAAAGAAGGGTGGAGAGCGGCAATTCAATGGCTTGGTTGATGTATACAAGAAGACACTTCAATCAGATGGCATAGCTGGCCTGTACCGTGGATTCAACATCTCTTGTGTTGGCCTCCGCTGCTTAGGTGGCTACGAAATCATAGCTGCTGGAGTTGCTGCTGAACTTTCAAGTCGAGGGAACATTTCCAGACAGAACTCTAACAAGTCAAATGTATCATCTTTGCATATAGTAGCGAGATGAAAGGCCAAAGATAGCAGTAAGCTCAAAGCTGAAAGGCGAACCCAATAAATGTGTAAACATGGAATATGATCAAGTCGAAGGTTTCGAAGGGGTGAAAGAAGACGTGCGTAAGCTGCCCAGAGATAGGTGGTAAAGTTCAATATTTATATTTGAGTAATTCAATCATTGCATTTCTTGACTTTTTATAATATTTATATGTTAACTAATTAGATGGAGCTACATCTTCTTTTGGATTCAATGATATTGAAGAACTTAATGAGGCTTCTAGTTGTAGGTATAGGCTATTCTTGTTTCATAGTTTCTCAGCTGTAACCATTTAGCATTCATAAACTTAGTGAGAATTGTGAAATATTGTCTTACTATAGAATTAGTTTGTTTAGAAGTAAACAAACATTTTAAAAGATTTTGTTGGAATGAAAATATACATATATTAATGTCAAAATGTTTTTAATGATTTCAGATTCCAGATTCCAATTTATCATTTTGATCACAAGCAGAAGTGGATGACAATGAAGCGAGGAAATAGAGATCCGAAGATTTGATTGCTATTGAATAAAGAAATCGCCCTCATGATAAGGGCTATTTTTTTTGAATTTTCATGTAATATTTTGTGATCATATTTATTGTATAGATTGATTATGTACATATATGAAGCTTGAAGTTGCCTTTTTTAAGGTGAAAAATTCATGTAATTTTTTATTTATGAAATAAATTTTTATTTGAAAGAAAATACTTATGTAAGCTCTCATATGTGAGATTTTTAGAAATTGGATTGGAGATTAAGTATTTGTAATTGAAATATTATGAGTTGGCATAATTTTTTTGATAATTTAATATAATTTATATTGAGTAAAGCATATATTGAGGCATATAATAGTGTGAATTTATTAAAATTATTTTGGTAAATTGAAGTGTTGGGATATCATATATCTTAGGGCAAGTTAAATATGCCTTATTATTAAACATGTTCCATTAAATAAATGCATTAGGAAAGTTAACCTATTATGACACCTAATATTTGTCATATTTATTAACAATTTACATCATATTAAGATGTTATAAAAGCTTGTTTTTAAGGACACCTTACAGGTGTAGGTGTCATTAAAGAGGCTATTCCATCAAAATTATATGTCATTAAAGTTTAGTTTTTATGGCACAAAAAGATGTCCTTAACCCTATGTCAATGGCCACCTAAGTAACACCATTGTTTGATGTCTTAATTAATATATTATGTGCCCTAATAGATACATATTAGAGCACTTTAATGTGTCCTAATAACCATTATTTTTTGTAGTGATAATAATTTATTTTTGACTAAAATATATGATTAAATATTATTAATGTAATATATCAACATCAAGATTTTTTCCCGGTGCGTTATGCATTCAAGCACAAACAATAACAACAAGATTATATATGAATATAGGATAATTTTATGTGACTGTGACAGTGAGTAACATTATCATATTATATATAGTAAAAGTTATATAAATTGTTCATACAATTCAATTTAATTAATCGAAATCAAACTCACACTACAAAAAAATGTTATTTTTAAAAGCGTTTAATAGTAGCATTTTTATAGCAGCTGCTAAAAGATTTTTTTAGAAACGGTTTAAATGGGGCTCGTAACCGCAATAATTAATACTCTCAAC
>NW_021319806.1:785051-788624 GCF_001605985.2 Dendrobium catenatum
CCCTTTTGTGCTTATAGCACAAGAACTTCCCCTTATAACTCCCTTCTGTGCTTATAGCATCAGAACAGAACATATATACATAATTTCAGATTTCAGAACTTCCCATTATGTCTCCCTTCCCAGATCCAGACAACGGAATCACATAGGATTCCGGCCCCTTATAACTCCCTTATAATAGCATACAATTAATCAATTCATTCAATGTATAATTCAGGACAAAAGCAGAATTCGTACGAAAAAACAGCGGCATAACGACAGTATACGGAACTTACATAAAATTCACAGATTCAGAACAACATTGTAAGACTTTTATTGTACTAATAAAATATTTTTCAACATCCTGATAATTTGTAGTTCAATTAAAACTCCGCAGAATCCAAAATATCCTGTAAAAAATCTTCTGAAAAATATGCAAAACGTGCACAATTATCATCTCAGAGACATACCAAAAGTTACGCGGTAAAACCTTTGTTAGAAGAAAATAATACCAGAAATTCGCTAACGGAAACAAAATTCGGAACAGAAAACGTGCAAAAAATCTCATTTCTGAAAATTGAGAAAGGCGGAATGTGCCTTACATCGTGCCGGTCAACTTCTTCAACTACGACGACGGACGAAAACGGATCAGAGTCGCTCAAAAATCCACTTTTTCCTCTTTTCCTTCAGTTTTTTCTCTCCTGGACTTTCTCTCTCTTCAAAACGACACTATTCAGATATTTAATACACAGGATCATCCCAGACGATGTCCTGTTCGTCCCGGAACGATCTCCCATATACACAGATCGTCCAGACGAAATTAAATGCCAATTTCGTCGTCCAGGGACGAAACCCTCGGGTTTGGTTCGTCCCGACTCTTCCAGGTTCGTACAGACGAACAGGCAAATTCTTCATAATTCTGTACAGATCGTCCTTGACGAATCCCTGATCGTCCCGGACGATCCTGGGAGAAACAGCCTTTACAATCTCCCCAACTTCAAAAAAATGTCGTCCCGACATTGCCAAACCAAAACTTCGTCAAAACAGTTACAGATAGGGCTGTCTCATGTCCGACTCCTTCTCCCAAGTTGCTTCCCGAGCTGTTCTGTGCTTCCACTGAACTTTAACCATTGGAATCTGTTTACTTCTCTGTTTTCGTACATCATAAGCTAAAATCTTTTCAGGTTCTTCTTTGTACCGAAGATTCTCCTGAATCTCAACCTCATCAGCAGACAACTTCTTATCAGCATCAGACATCCACTTTTTCAATGAGGATACGTGAAAAACATTATGCACATCAGATAGCTGATCAGATAATAATAATCTATAAGCAGACTTTCCAATCCTTTCAATAATCTCAAAAGGTCTGACATACCTTGGACTAAGTTTGCTCATTCTTCCAAATCTGCTCACACCTTTCATCAGACTGACTTTGACATACACAAAGTCACCAACCTGAAATTCCACAAATATGTGCTTCTGATTATAATACTTATGTTGTCTGTCTTGTGCAGCTTTCAATCTTTCTTTAATCAGATTGATCTTTTTAACAGTTTCATCCACAAATGTTGCACCCATTTCTTGTCTATCACCCACCTCTGTTAGAGTCAAAGGAGTTCTACACTTCCGGCCATACAAAGCTTCGTAAGGTGCCATACCAATACTGGACTAAAAATTGTTATTATAAGCAAATTCTATTAAAGGGATATGATCTTCCCAGCTTCCTCCAAATCCAAAACACATAACCTCAGAAGATCTTCCAGTATTTGAATAGTCATCTCAGACTGTCAGTCTGCGGATAAAAAGCTGTACTGAAATGCAACTTCGTACCCAATCCTTGCTGAATACCCTTCCAAAGTCTGGAAGTAAAGCGTCTATCTCGATCAGATACAATCACCTTTGGCACACAGTGCAATCTGACAATTTCTTTCATATATATCTGAGCCAACTTATCCACCGGATCCATCTGCCTGATCGAAAGAAAGTGTGCAGACTTCGTCAAGCGATCCACAATTACCCAGATGGCATCATGCCCTTGTCTTGATCGAGGGAAACCCATAGCAAAATCCATCGTTACCTCCTCCTACTTCCACTCAGGGATAGGCAACGACTGCAAAAGATCTCCTGGTCGTTGATTCTCTGCCTTCACTAACTGACAGGCTTCATATTTCAAAATAAAATCTACTACATCCTTTTTCATTCTAAGCCACCAGAACAAACTCTTCATATCTCCGTACATCTTGCCACTTCCCGGATGTATCGTATAGCCCGAATGATGAGATTCATACAGAATCTCTTTCCTCAAATCTCCAAACACAGGAATCCACAGTCTATTCTTGCAGAAAATAACACCAGAATCAGAAATTTGTAGTTCAGGTTTCTTACCCGATTCAATATGAGTAATCAACTTCAAGTAATCAGAATCTGACTTCTGAGCTTCCAGAATCCTTTCTTCCAGAGAAGACTGAATGTTCATCTGAGTCAAAATAACTGAATCCGGACCAGTAGAGGAAATCACCTCCAACTGTAATCTTTCCATATCTCGTATCAGATAGTCATCAGAAGTGAGCTGAATACCTGATAATCCAGAAGACTTCCTGCTCAGAGCGTCTTCTACCATATTAGCCTTCCTAGGCTGATACTGAATAGACAGATCATAATCATTGATCAACTCAAGCCACCTTCTTTGCCTCAGATTCAGATCCTTCTGAGTAAATATATACTTTAAACTCTTGTGATCCGTAAAGATCTCACATCTGACGCCATACAAATAGTGACGCCATATCTTCAAAGCAAAAACAACTGCACCCAATTTTAAATCATGCGTCAGATAATTCTTTTCATATGGTTTCAACTGTCTCGAAGCATATGCTATTACTCTACCATGCTGCATCAGAACACAGCCCAAACCTTTCAGTGAAGAATCACTGAACACCTGAAATCCTTCCATACATAACGGAAGTGCTAACACAGGAGCAGATGTCAAATAATCCTTCAACCTCTAAAAACTAGCCTCACACTTCGGAGTCCAAACAAAAGCTACTGGCTTTTGAGTCAGTCTCGTCAGAGGCATAGAAATTTGAGAAAATCCCTTCACAAATTTCCTATAATATTCAGCCATGCCTAAAAAATTACGTACCTCAAATATCATAGTAGGCCTTGGCCAATTAGCAACAGCTTGAATTTTCTGGGGATCCACAGAAATACGTTCTCCGCTCACCACATGCTCTAGAAAAAAAATACTTTTCAGCCAGAATTCGCATTTGGAAAACTTAGCATATAGCTGATGCTGCCTCAAAGTCTCCAACACAATGCTCAAGTGTCTGGCATGATCTTCCTTAGAAGCAGAATACACCAGAATATCATCGATGAGACGATCACAAACTAATCCAGATACTCCATGAATACTCTGTTCATCAGATCCATGAAAACAGCTGGTGCGTTGGTTACCCCAAAAGGCATAATAAAAAACTTGTAGTACCCGTACCGAGTACTGAAAGCTGTCTTCAATGTTAAGATAGTTGCTATTTGCATGCATTACATTTTTGGAAACTTATAAATTTTGATGATTTCAAATATTATTGTTCAAATGTGTAG